>NW_027617411.1:0-119685 GCF_964187855.1 Myxine glutinosa
GTGTTTATGATTTTTGAAAAAGACAAGGGGGTAATTGACATTAGATAGGGATTTCCCATTTTAAACGGAGGTGTCCCAGAAGCAACATTTATCACCTACTGTTAGTGTTGAAAAACCACTTTTCGCACTTGTGTTAGTGTTGAAAAACCACTTTTCGCACTTGTGTTAGTGTTGAAAAACCACTTTTCGCACTTGTGTTAGTGTTGAAAAACCACTTTTCGCACTTGTGTTGGTGCAGGAAACCACTTTTGCACTTGTATTAGTGTTGAAAAACCACTTTTCGCACTTGTGTTAGTGTTGAAAAACCACTTTTCGCACTTGTGTTAGTGTTGAAAAACCACTTTTCGCACTTGTGTTGGTGCAGGAAACCACTTTTGCACTTGTATTAGTGTGGAAAAAACACTTTTTGCACTTGTGTTAGTGTTGAAAAACCACTTTTCGCACTTGTGTTAGTGTTGAAAAACCACTTTTCGCACTTGTGTTGGTGCAGGAAACCACTTTTGCACTTGTATTAGTGTGGAAAAAACACTTTTCGCACTTGTGTTAATGTTGAAAAACGACTTTTCGCACTTGTGTTAGTGTTGAAAAACCACTTTTCGCACTTGTGTTAGTGTTGAAAAACCACTTTTCGCACTTGTGTTGGTGCAGGAAACCACTTTTGCACTTGTATTATTGTGGAAAAAACACTTTTCGCACTTGTGTTAGTGTTGTAAAACCACTTTTCGCACTTGTGTTTGTGTTGAAAAACCACTTTTCGCACTTGTGTTGGTGCAGGAAACCACTTTTGCACTTGTATTAGTGTGGAAAAAACACTTTTCGCACTTGTGTTAGTGTTGAAAAACCACTTTTCGCACTTGTATTTGTGTTGAAAAACCACTTTTTGCACTTGTGTTGGTGCAGGAAACCACTTTTGCACTTGTATTAGTGTGGAAAAAACACTTTTCGCACTTGTGTTAGTGTTGAAAAACCACTTTTTGCACTTGTGTTAGTGTTGAAAAACCACTTTTTGCACTTGTGTTATTGTTGAAAAACCACTTTTCGCACTTGTGTTAGTGTTGAAAAACCACTTTTCGCACTTGTGTTAGTGTTGAAAAACCACTTTTCGCACTTGTGTTAGTGTTGAAAAACCACTTTTCGCACTTGTGTTAGTGTTGAAAAACCACTTTTCGCACTTGTTAGTGTTGAAAAACCACTTTTTGCACTTGTGTTAGTGTTGAAAAACCACTTTTCGCACTTGTGTTGGTGTGGAAAAAACACTTTTCGCACTTGTGTTAGTGTTGAAAAAACACTTTTTGCACTTGTGTTCGTGTTGAAAAACCACTTTTCGCACTTGTGTTAGTGTTGAAAAACCACTTTTTGCACTTGTGATAGTGTTGAAAACCCACTTTCCGCACTTGTGTTAGTGTTGAAAAACCACTTTTCGCACTTGTGTTAGTGTTGAAAAACCACTTTTTGCACTTGTGTTAGTGTTGAAAAACCACTTTTCGCACTTGTGTTGGTGCAGGAAACCACTTTTGCACTTGTATTAGTGTGGAAAAAACACTTTTCGCACTTGTGTTAATGTTGAAAAACCACTTTTCGCACTTGTGTTAGTGTTGAAAAACCACTTTTTGCACTTGTGATAGTGTTGAAAAACCACTTTTCGCACTTGTGTTAGTGTTGAAAAACCACTTTTCGCACTTGTGTTAGTGTTGAAAAACCACTTTTCGCACTTGTGTTAGTGTTGAAAAACCACTTTTCGCACTTGTGTTGGTGCAGGAAACCACGTTTGCACTTGTATTAGTGTGGAAAAAACACTTTTCGCACTTGTGTTAGTGTTGAAAAACCACTTTTCGCACTTGTGTTAGTGTTGAAAAACCACTTTTCGCACTTGTGTTAGTGTTGAAAAACCACTTTTCGCACTTGTGTTAGTGTTGAAAAACCACTCTTTGCACTTGTGTTAGTGTTGAAAAACCACTTTTCGCACTTGTGTTAGTGTTGAAAAACCACTTTTCACACTTGTGTTAGTGTTGAAAAACCACTTTTCGTACTTGTGTTAGTGTTGAAAAACCACTTTTCGCACTTGTGTTAGTGTTGAAAAACCACTTTTCGCACTTGTGTTGGTGTGGAAAAAACACTTTTCGCACTTGTGTTAGTGTTGAAAAAACACTTTTTGCACTTGTGTTAGTGTTGAAAAACCACTTTTCGCACTTGTGTTGGTGTTGAAAAACCACTTTTCGCACTTGTGTTAGTGTTGAAAAACCACTTTTTGCACTTGTGATAGTGTTGAAAAACCACTTTCCGCACTTGTGTTAGTGTTGAAAAACCACTTTTCGCACTTGTGTTAGTGTTGAAAAACCACTTTTCGCACTTGTGTTAGTGTTGAAAAACCACTTTTTGCACTTGTGTTAGTGATGAAAAACCACTTTTTGCACTTGTGTTAGTGATGAAAAACCACTTTTTGCACTTGTGTTGGTGCAGGAAACCACTTTTGCACTTGTATTAGTGTGGAAAAAACACTTTTCACACTTGTGTTAGTGTTGAAAAACCACTTTTCGCACTTGTGTTAGTGTTGAAAAACCACTTTTTGCACTTGTGTTGGTGCAGGAAACCATTTTTGCACTTGTATTAGTGTGGAAAAAACACTTTTCGCACTTGTGTTAGTGTTGAAAAACCACTCTTCACACTTGTGTTGGTGCAGGAAACCACTTTTGCACTTGTATTAGTGTGGAAAAAACACTTTTTGCACTTGTGATAGTGTTGAAAAACCACTTTTCGCACTTGTGTTAGTGTTGAAAAACCACTTTTCGCACTTGTGTTGGTGCAGGAAACCACTTTTGCACTTGTATTAGTGTGGAAAAAACACTTTTCGCACTTGTGTTAGTGTTGAAAAACCACTTTTCGCACTTGTGTTAGTGTTGAAAAACCACTTTTCGCACTTGTGTTAGTGTTGAAAAACCACTTTTCGCACTTGTGTTGGTGCAGGAAACCACTTTTGCACTTGTATTAGTGTGGGAAAAACCACTTTTCGCACTTGTGTTAGTGTTGAAAAACCACTTTTCGCACTTGTGTTGGTGCAGGAAACCACTTTTGCACTTGTATTAGTGTGGAAAAAACTCTTTTTGCACTTGTGTTAGTGTTGAAAAACCACTTTTCGCACTTGTGTTAGTGTTGAAAAACCACTTTTCGCACTTGTGTTAGTGTTGAAAAACCACTTTTCGCACTTGTGTTGGTGCAGGAAACCACTTTTGCACTTGTATTATTGTGGAAAAAAACACTTTTCGCACTTGTGTTAGTGTTGTAAAACCACTTTTCGCACTTGTGTTTGTGTTGAAAAACCACTTATCGCACTTGTGTTGGTGCAGGAAACCACTTTTGCACTTGTATTAGTGTGGAAAAAACACTTTTCGCACTTGTGTTAGTGTTGAAAAACCACTTTTTGCACTTGTGTTAGTGTTGAAAAACCACTTTTTGCACTTGTGTTAGTGTTGAAAAACCACTTTTCGCACTTGTGTTAGTGTTGAAAAACCACTTTTCGCACTTGTGTTAGTGTTGAAAAACCACTTTTCGCACTTGTGTTAGTGTTGAAAAACCACTTTTCGCACTTGTGTTAGTGTTGAAAAACCACTTTTCGCACTTGTTAGTGTTGAAAAACCACTTTTTGCACTTGTGTTAGTGTTGAAAAACCACTTTTCGCACTTGTGTTGGTGTGGAAAAAACACTTTTCGCACTTGTGTTAGTGTTGAAAAAACACTTTTTGCACTTGTGTTCGTGTTGAAAAACCACTTTTCGCACTTGTGTTAGTGTTGAAAAACCACTTTTTGCACTTGTGATAGTGTTGAAAACCCACTTTCCGCACTTGTGTTAGTGTTGAAAAACCACTTTTCGCACTTGTGTTAGTGTTGAAAAACCACTTTTTGCACTTGTGTTAGTGTTGAAAAACCACTTTTCGCACTTGTGTTGGTGCAGGAAACCACTTTTGCACTTGTATTAGTGTGGAAAAAAACACTTTTCGCACTTGTGTTAATGTTGAAAAACCACTTTTCGCACTTGTGTTAGTGTTGAAAAACCACTTTTTGCACTTGTGATAGTGTTGAAAAACCACTTTTCGCACTTGTGTTAGTGTTGAAAAACCACTTTTCGCACTTGTGTTAGTGTTGAAAAACCACTTTTCGCACTTGTGTTAGTGTTGAAAAACCACTTTTCGCACTTGTGTTGGTGCAGGAAACCACGTTTGCACTTGTATTAGTGTGGAAAAAACACTTTTCGCACTTGTGTTAGTGTTGAAAAACCACTTTTCGCACTTGTGTTAGTGTTGAAAAACCACTTTTCGCACTTGTGTTAGTGTTGAAAAACCACTCTTTGCACTTGTGTTAGTGTTGAAAAACCACTTTTCGCACTTGTGTTAGTGTTGAAAAACCACTTTTCACACTTGTGTTAGTGTTGAAAAACCAACACTTGTGTTAGTGTTGAAAAACCACTTTTCGTACTTGTGTTAGTGTTGAAAAACCACTTTTCGCACTTGTGTTAGTGTTGAAAAACCACTTTTCGCACTTGTGTTGGTGTGGAAAAAACACTTTTCGCACTTGTGTTAGTGTTGAAAAAACACTTTTTGCACTTGTGTTAGTGTTGAAAAACCACTTTTCGCACTTGTGTTGGTGTTGAAAAACCACTTTTCGCACTTGTGTTAGTGTTGAAAAACCACTTTTTGCACTTGTGATAGTGTTGAAAAACCACTTTCCGCACTTGTGTTAGTGTTGAAAAACCACTTTTCGCACTTGTGTTAGTGTTGAAAAAACCACTTTTCGCACTTGTGTTAGTGTTGAAAAACCACTTTTTGCACTTGTGTTAGTGATGAAAAACCACTTTTTGCACTTGTGTTGGTGCAGGAAACCACTTTTGCACTTGTATTAGTGTGGAAAAAACACTTTTCACACTTGTGTTAGTGTTGAAAAACCACTTTTCGCACTTGTGTTAGTGTTGAAAAACCACTTTTTGCACTTGTGTTGGTGCAGGAAACCATTTTTGCACTTGTATTAGTGTGGAAAAAACACTTTTCGCACTTGTGTTAGTGTTGAAAAACCACTCTTCACACTTGTGTTGGTGCAGGAAACCACTTTTGCACTTGTATTAGTGTGGAAAAAACACTTTTTGCACTTGTGATAGTGTTGAAAAACCACTTTTCGCACTTGTGTTAGTGTTGAAAAACCACTTTTCGCACTTGTGTTGGTGCAGGAAACCACTTTTGCACTTGTATTAGTGTGGAAAAAACACTTTTCGCACTTGTGTTAGTGTTGAAAAACCACTTTTCGCACTTGTGTTAGTGTTGAAAAACCACTTTTCGCACTTGTGTTAGTGTTGAAAAACCACTTTTCGCACTTGTGTTGGTGCAGGAAACCACTTTTGCACTTGTATTAGTGTGGGAAAAACACTTTTCGCACTTGTGTTAGTGTTGAAAAACCACTTTTCGCACTTGTGTTGGTGCAGGAAACCACTTTTGCACTTGTATTAGTGTGGAAAAAAACACTTTTTGCACTTGTGATAGTGTTGAAAAAACCACTTTTCGCACTTGTGTTAGTGTTGAAAAACCACTTTTCGCACTTGTGTTGGTGCAGGAAACCACTTTTGCACTTGTACTAGTGTCTAAAAAACACTTTTCGCACTTGTGTTAGTGTTGAAAAACCACTTTTCGCACTTGTGTTAGTGTTGAAAACCACTTTTCGCACTTGTGTTAGTGTTGAAAAACCACTTTTCGCACTTGTGTTGGTGCAGGAAACCACTTTTGCACTTGTATTAGTGTGGAAAAAACACTTTTTGCACTTGTGTTAGTGTTGAAAAACCACTTTTCGCACTTGTGTTAGTGTTGAAAAACCACTTTTCGCACTTGTGTTAGTGTTGAAAAACCACATTTCGCACTTGTGTTGGTGCAGGAAACCACTTTTGCACTTGTATTAGTGTTGAAAAACCACTTTTCGCACTTGTGTTAGTGTTGAAAAACCACTTTTCACACTTGTGTTAGTGTTGGAAAACCACTTTTCGCAATTGTGTTAGTGTTGAAAAACCACTTTTCGCACATGTGTTAGTGTTGAAAAACCACTTTTCGCACTTGTGTTGGTGCAGGAAACCACCTTTGCACTTGTATTAGTGTGGAAAAAACACTTTTTGCACTTGTGATAGTGTTGAAAAACCACTTTTCGCACTTGTGTTAGTGTTGAAAAACCACTTTTCGCACCTGTGTTAGTGTTGAAAAACCACTTTTCGCACTTGTGTTGGTGCAGGAAACCACTTTTGCACTTGTATTAGTGTGGAAAAACCACTTTTCGCACTTGTGTTAGTGTTGAAAAACCACTTTTCGCACTTGTGTTAGTGTTGAAAAACCACTTTTCGCACTTGTGTTAGTGTTGAAAAACCACTTTTCGCACTTGTGTTAGTGTTGACAAACCACTTTTCGCACTTGTGTTGGTGCAGGAAACCACTTTTGCACTTGTATTAGTGTCTAAAAAACACTTTTCGCACTTGTGTTAGTGTTGAAAAACCACTTTTCGCACTTGTGTTAGTGTTGAAAAACCACTTTTCGCACTTGTGTTGGTGCAGGAAACCACTTTTGCACTTGTATTAGTGTGGAAAAAACACTTTTTGCACTTGTGTTAGTGTTGAAAAACCACTTTTCGCACTTGTGTTGGTGCAGGAAACCACTTTTGCACTTGTATTAGTGTGGAAAAAACACTTTTTGCACTTGTGTTAGTGTTGAAAAACCACTTTTCACACTTGTGTTGGTGCAGGAAACCACTTTTGCACTTGTATTAGTGTGGAAAAAACACTTTTTGCACTTGTGATAGTGTTGAAAAACCACTTTTCGCACTTGTGTTAGTGTTGAAAAACCACTTTTCGCACTTGTGTTAGTGTTGAAAAACCACTCTTCGCACTTGTGTTGGTGCAGGAAACCACTTTTGCACTTGTATTAGTGTGGAAAAAACACTTTTCGCACTTGTGTTAGTGTTGAAAAACCACTTTTCGCACTTGTGTTAGTGTTGAAAAACCACTTTTCGCACTTGTGTTGGTGCAGGAAACCACTTTTGCACTTGTATTAGTGTGGAAAAAACACTTTTCGCACTTGTGTTAGTGTTGAAAAACAAAACCGCTTTTCGCACTTGTGTTAGTGTTGAAAAACCACTTTTCGCACTTGTGTTGGTGCAGGAAACCACTTTTGCATTTGTATTAGTGTGGAACAAACACTTTTCGCACTTGTGTCAGTGTTGAAAAACCACTTTTCGCACTTGTGTTAGTGTTGAAAAACCACTTTTCGCACTTGTGTTAGTGTTGAAAAACCACTTTTCGCACTTGTGTTGGTGCAGGAAACCACTTTTGCACTTGTATTAGTGCGGAAAAAACACTTTTCGCACTTGTGTTAGTGTTGAAAAACCACTTTTCGCACTTGTGTTAGTGTTGAAAAACCACTTTTCGCACTTGTGTTGGTGCAGGAAACCACTTTTGCACTTGTATTAGTGTGGAAAAAACACTTTTCGCACTTGTGTTAGTGTTGAAAAAACACTTTTCGCACTTGTGTTAGTGTTGAAAAACTACTTTTCACACTTGTGTTGGTGCAGGAAACCACTTTTACACTTGTATTAGTGTGGAAAAACCACTTTTCGCACTTGTGTTAGTGTTGAAAAACGACTTTTCGCATTTGTGTTAGTGTTGAAAAACCACTTTTCGCACTTGTGTTAGTGTTGAAAAACCACTTTTCGCACTTGTGTTGGTGCAGGAAACCACTTTTGCACTTGTATTAGTGTCTAAAAAACACTTTTCGCACTTGTGTTAGTGTTGAAAAACCACTTTTCGCACTTGTGTTAGTGTTGAAAAACCACTTTTCGCACTTGTGTTAGTGTTGAAAAACCACTTTTCGCACTTGTGTTGGTGCAGGAAACCACTTTTGCACTTGTATTAGTGTGGAAAAAACACTTTTCGCACTTGTGTCAGTGTTGAAAAACCACTTTTCGCACTTGTGTTAGTGTTGAAAAACCACTTTTCGCACTTGTGTTGGTGCAGGAAACCACTTTTGCACTTGTATTATTGTGGAAAAAACACTTTTCGCACTTGTGTTAGTGTTGTAAAACCACTTTTCGCACTTGTGTTTGTGTTGAAAAACCACTTTTCGCACTTGTGTTGGTGCAGGAAACCACTTTTGCACTTGTATTAGTGTGGAAAAAACACTTTTCGCACTTGTGTTAGTGTTGAAAAACCACTTTTCGCACTTGTATTTGTGTTGAAAAACCACTTTTTGCACTTGTGTTGGTGCAGGAAACCACTTTTGCACTTGTATTAGTGTGGAAAAAACACTTTTCGCACTTGTGTTAGTGTTGAAAAACCACTTTTTGCACTTGTGTTAGTGTTGAAAAACCACTTTTTGCACTTGTGTTATTGTTGAAAAACCACTTTTCGCACTTGTGTTAGTGTTGAAAAACCACTTTTCGCACTTGTGTTAGTGTTGAAAAACCACTTTTCGCACTTGTGTTAGTGTTGAAAAACCACTTTTCGCACTTGTGTTAGTGTTGAAAAACCACTTTTCGCACTTGTTAGTGTTGAAAAACCACTTTTTGCACTTGTGTTAGTGTTGAAAAACCACTTTTCGCACTTGTGTTGGTGTGGAAAAAACACTTTTCGCACTTGTGTTAGTGTTGAAAAAACACTTTTTGCACTTGTGTTCGTGTTGAAAAACCACTTTTCGCACTTGTGTTAGTGTTGAAAAACCACTTTTTGCACTTGTGATAGTGTTGAAAACCCACTTTCCGCACTTGTGTTAGTGTTGAAAAACCACTTTTCGCACTTGTGTTAGTGTTGAAAAACCACTTTTTGCACTTGTGTTAGTGTTGAAAAACCACTTTTCGCACTTGTGTTGGTGCAGGAAACCACTTTTGCACTTGTATTAGTGTGGAAAAAACACTTTTCGCACTTGTGTTAATGTTGAAAAACCACTTTTCGCACTTGTGTTAGTGTTGAAAAACCACTTTTTGCACTTGTGATAGTGTTGAAAAACCACTTTTCGCACTTGTGTTAGTGTTGAAAAACCACTTTTCGCACTTGTGTTAGTGTTGAAAAACCACTTTTCGCACTTGTGTTAGTGTTGAAAAACCACTTTTCGCACTTGTGTTGGTGCAGGAAACCACGTTTGCACTTGTATTAGTGTGGAAAAAACACTTTTCGCACTTGTGTTAGTGTTGAAAAACCACTTTTCGCACTTGTGTTAGTGTTGAAAAACCACTTTTCGCACTTGTGTTAGTGTTGAAAAACCACTTTTCGCACTTGTGTTAGTGTTGAAAAACCACTCTTTGCACTTGTGTTAGTGTTGAAAAACCACTTTTCGCACTTGTGTTAGTGTTGAAAAACCACTTTTCACACTTGTGTTAGTGTTGAAAAACCACTTTTCGTACTTGTGTTAGTGTTGAAAAACCACTTTTCGCACTTGTGTTAGTGTTGAAAAACCACTTTTCGCACTTGTGTTGGTGTGGAAAAAACACTTTTCGCACTTGTGTTAGTGTTGAAAAAACACTTTTTGCACTTGTGTTAGTGTTGAAAAACCACTTTTCGCACTTGTGTTGGTGTTGAAAAACCACTTTTCGCACTTGTGTTAGTGTTGAAAAACCACTTTTTGCACTTGTGATAGTGTTGAAAAACCACTTTCCGCACTTGTGTTAGTGTTGAAAAACCACTTTTCGCACTTGTGTTAGTGTTGAAAAACCACTTTTCGCACTTGTGTTAGTGTTGAAAAACCACTTTTTGCACTTGTGTTAGTGATGAAAAACCACTTTTTGCACTTGTGTTGGTGCAGGAAACCACTTTTGCACTTGTATTAGTGTGGAAAAAACACTTTTCACACTTGTGTTAGTGTTGAAAAACCACTTTTCGCACTTGTGTTAGTGTTGAAAAACCACTTTTTGCACTTGTGTTGGTGCAGGAAACCATTTTTGCACTTGTATTAGTGTGGAAAAAACACTTTTCGCACTTGTGTTAGTGTTGAAAAACCACTCTTCACACTTGTGTTGGTGCAGGAAACCACTTTTGCACTTGTATTAGTGTGGAAAAAACACTTTTTGCACTTGTGATAGTGTTGAAAAACCACTTTTCGCACTTGTGTTAGTGTTGAAAAACCACTTTTCGCACTTGTGTTGGTGCAGGAAACCACTTTTGCACTTGTATTAGTGTGGAAAAAACACTTTTCGCACTTGTGTTAGTGTTGAAAAACCACTTTTCGCACTTGTGTTAGTGTTGAAAAACCACTTTTCGCACTTGTGTTAGTGTTGAAAAACCACTTTTCGCACTTGTGTTGGTGCAGGAAACCACTTTTGCACTTGTATTAGTGTGGGAAAAACCACTTTTCGCACTTGTGTTAGTGTTGAAAAACCACTTTTCGCACTTGTGTTGGTGCAGGAAACCACTTTTGCACTTGTATTAGTGTGGAAAAAACACTTTTTGCACTTGTGTTAGTGTTGAAAAACCACTTTTCGCACTTGTGTTAGTGTTGAAAAACCACTTTTCGCACTTGTGTTAGTGTTGAAAAACCACTTTTCGCACTTGTGTTGGTGCAGGAAACCACTTTTGCACTTGTATTATTGTGGAAAAAACACTTTTCGCACTTGTGTTAGTGTTGTAAAACCACTTTTCGCACTTGTGTTTGTGTTGAAAAACCACTTTTCGCACTTGTGTTGGTGCAGGAAACCACTTTTGCACTTGTATTAGTGTGGAAAAAACACTTTTCGCACTTGTGTTAGTGTTGAAAAACCACTTTTCGCACTTGTATTTGTGTTGAAAAACCACTTTTTGCACTTGTGTTGGTGCAGGAAACCACTTTTGCACTTGTATTAGTGTGGAAAAAACACTTTTCGCACTTGTGTTAGTGTTGAAAAACCACTTTTTGCACTTGTGTTAGTGTTGAAAAACCACTTTTTGCACTTGTGTTAGTGTTGAAAAACCACTTTTCGCACTTGTGTTAGTGTTGAAAAACCACTTTTCGCACTTGTGTTAGTGTTGAAAAACCACTTTTCGCACTTGTGTTAGTGTTGAAAAACCACTTTTCGCACTTGTGTTAGTGTTGAAAAACCACTTTTCGCACTTGTTAGTGTTGAAAAACCACTTTTTGCACTTGTGTTAGTGTTGAAAAACCACTTTTCGCACTTGTGTTGGTGTGGAAAAAACACTTTTCGCACTTGTGTTAGTGTTGAAAAAACACTTTTTGCACTTGTGTTCGTGTTGAAAAACCACTTTTCGCACTTGTGTTAGTGTTGAAAAACCACTTTTTGCACTTGTGATAGTGTTGAAAACCCACTTTCCGCACTTGTGTTAGTGTTGAAAAACCACTTTTCGCACTTGTGTTAGTGTTGAAAAACCACTTTTTGCACTTGTGTTAGTGTTGAAAAACCACTTTTCGCACTTGTGTTGGTGCAGGAAACCACTTTTGCACTTGTATTAGTGTGGAAAAAACACTTTTCGCACTTGTGTTAATGTTGAAAAACCACTTTTCGCACTTGTGTTAGTGTTGAAAAACCACTTTTTGCACTTGTGATAGTGTTGAAAAACCACTTTTCGCACTTGTGTTAGTGTTGAAAAACCACTTTTCGCACTTGTGTTAGTGTTGAAAAACCACTTTTCGCACTTGTGTTAGTGTTGAAAAACCACTTTTCGCACTTGTGTTGGTGCAGGAAACCACGTTTGCACTTGTATTAGTGTGGAAAAAACACTTTTCGCACTTGTGTTAGTGTTGAAAAACCACTTTTCGCACTTGTGTTAGTGTTGAAAAACCACTTTTCGCACTTGTGTTAGTGTTGAAAAACCACTTTTCGCACTTGTGTTAGTGTTGAAAAACCACTCTTTGCACTTGTGTTAGTGTTGAAAAACCACTTTTCGCACTTGTGTTAGTGTTGAAAAACCACTTTTCACACTTGTGTTAGTGTTGAAAAACCACTTTTCGTACTTGTGTTAGTGTTGAAAAACCACTTTTCGCACTTGTGTTAGTGTTGAAAAACCACTTTTCGCACTTGTGTTGGTGTGGAAAAAACACTTTTCGCACTTGTGTTAGTGTTGAAAAAACACTTTATGCACTTGTGTTAGTGTTGAAAAACCACTTTTCGCACTTGTGTTGGTGTTGAAAAACCACTTTTCGCACTTGTGTTAGTGTTGAAAAACCACTTTTTGCACTTGTGATAGTGTTGAAAAACCACTTTCCGCACTTGTGTTAGTGTTGAAAAACCACTTTTCGCACTTGTGTTAGTGTTGAAAAACCACTTTTCGCACTTGTGTTAGTGTTGAAAAACCACTTTTTGCACTTGTGTTAGTGATGAAAAACCACTTTTTGCACTTGTGTTGGTGCAGGAAACCACTTTTGCACTTGTATTAGTGTGGAAAAAACACTTTTCACACTTGTGTTAGTGTTGAAAAACCACTTTTCGCACTTGTGTTAGTGTTGAAAAACCACTTTTTGCACTTGTGTTGGTGCAGGAAACCATTTTTGCACTTGTATTAGTGTGGAAAAAACACTTTTCGCACTTGTGTTAGTGTTGAAAAACCACTCTTCACACTTGTGTTGGTGCAGGAAACCACTTTTGCACTTGTATTAGTGTGGAAAAAACACTTTTTGCACTTGTGATAGTGTTGAAAAACCACTTTTCGCACTTGTGTTAGTGTTGAAAAACCACTTTTCGCACTTGTGTTGGTGCAGGAAACCACTTTTGCACTTGTATTAGTGTGGAAAAAACACTTTTCGCACTTGTGTTAGTGTTGAAAAACCACTTTTCGCACTTGTGTTAGTGTTGAAAAACCACTTTTCGCACTTGTGTTAGTGTTGAAAAACCACTTTTCGCACTTGTGTTGGTGCAGGAAACCACTTTTGCACTTGTATTAGTGTGGGAAAAACACTTTTCGCACTTGTGTTAGTGTTGAAAAACCACTTTTCGCACTTGTGTTGGTGCAGGAAACCACTTTTGCACTTGTATTAGTGTGGAAAAAACACTTTTTGCACTTGTGATAGTGTTGAAAAACCACTTTTCGCACTTGTGTTAGTGTTGAAAAACCACTTTTCGCACTTGTGTTGGTGCAGGAAACCACTTTTGCACTTGTACTAGTGTCTAAAAAACACTTTTCGCACTTGTGTTAGTGTTGAAAAACCACTTTTCGCACTTGTGTTAGTGTTGAAAACCACTTTTCGCACTTGTGTTAGTGTTGAAAACCACTTTTCGCACTTGTGTTAGTGTTGAAAAACCACTTTTCGCACTTGTGTTGGTGCAGGAAACCACTTTTGCACTTGTATTAGTGTGGAAAAAACACTTTTTGCACTTGTGTTAGTGTTGAAAAACCACTTTTCGCACTTGTGTTAGTGTTGAAAAACCACTTTTCGCACTTGTGTTAGTGTTGAAAAACCACATTTCGCACTTGTGTTAGTGTTGAAAAACCACTTTTCGCACTTGTGTTAGTGTTGAAAAACCACATTTCGCACTTGTGTTGGTGCAGGAAACCACTTTTGCACTTGTATTAGTGTTGAAAAACCACTTTTCGCACTTGTGTTAGTGTTGAAAAACCACTTTTCACACTTGTGTTAGTGTTGGAAAACCACTTTTCGCAATTGTGTTAGTGTTGAAAAACCACTTTTCGCACATGTGTTAGTGTTGAAAAACCACTTTTCGCACTTGTGTTGGTGCAGGAAACCACCTTTGCACTTGTATTAGTGTGGAAAAAACACTTTTTGCACTTGTGATAGTGTTGAAAAACCACTTTTCGCACTTGTGTTAGTGTTGAAAAACCACTTTTCGCACCTGTGTTAGTGTTGAAAAACCACTTTTCGCACTTGTGTTGGTGCAGGAAACCACTTTTGCACTTGTATTAGTGTGGAAAAACCACTTTTCGCACTTGTGTTAGTGTTGAAAAACCACTTTTCGCACTTGTGTTAGTGTTGAAAAACCACTTTTCGCACTTGTATTAGTGTGGAAAAAACACTTTTTGCACTTGTGTTAGTGTTGAAAAACCACTTTTCACACTTGTGTTGGTGCAGGAAACCACTTTTGCACTTGTATTAGTGTGGAAAAAACACTTTTTGCACTTGTGATAGTGTTGAAAAACCACTTTTCGCACTTGTGTTAGTGTTGAAAAACCACTTTTCGCACTTGTGTTAGTGTTGAAAAACCACTCTTCGCACTTGTGTTGGTGCAGGAAACCACTTTTGCACTTGTATTAGTGTGGAAAAAACACTTTTCGCACTTGTGTTAGTGTTGAAAAACCACTTTTCGCACTTGTGTTAGTGTTGAAAAACCACTTTTCGCACTTGTGTTGGTGCAGGAAACCACTTTTGCACTTGTATTAGTGTGGAAAAAACACTTTTCGCACTTGTGTTAGTGTTGAAAAACCGCTTTTCGCACTTGTGTTAGTGTTGAAAAACCACTTTTCGCACTTGTGTTGGTGCAGGAAACCACTTTTGCATTTGTATTAGTGTGGAACAAACACTTTTCGCACTTGTGTCAGTGTTGAAAAACCACTTTTCGCACTTGTGTTAGTGTTGAAAAACCACTTTTCGCACTTGTGTTAGTGTTGAAAAACCACTTTTCGCACTTGTGTTGGTGCAGGAAACCACTTTTGCACTTGTATTAGTGCGGAAAAAACACTTTTCGCACTTGTGTTAGTGTTGAAAAACCACTTTTCGCACTTGTGTTAGTGTTGAAAAACCACTTTTCGCACTTGTGTTGGTGCAGGAAACCACTTTTGCACTTGTATTAGTGTGGAAAAAACACTTTTCGCACTTGTGTTAGTGTTGAAAAAACACTTTTCGCACTTGTGTTAGTGTTGAAAAACTACTTTTCACACTTGTGTTGGTGCAGGAAACCACTTTTACACTTGTATTAGTGTGGAAAAACCACTTTTCGCACTTGTGTTAGTGTTGAAAAACGACTTTTCGCATTTGTGTTAGTGTTGAAAAACCACTTTTCGCACTTGTGTTAGTGTTGAAAAACCACTTTTCGCACTTGTGTTGGTGCAGGAAACCACTTTTGCACTTGTATTAGTGTCTAAAAAACACTTTTCGCACTTGTGTTAGTGTTGAAAAACCACTTTTCGCACTTGTGTTAGTGTTGAAAAACCACTTTTCGCACTTGTGTTAGTGTTGAAAAACCACTTTTCGCACTTGTGTTGGTGCAGGAAACCACTTTTGCACTTGTATTAGTGTGGAAAAAACACTTTTCGCACTTGTGTCAGTGTTGAAAAACCACTTTTCGCACTTGTGTTAGTGTTGAAAAACCACTTTTCGCACTTGTGTTGGTGCAGGAAACCACTTTTGCACTTGTATTATTGTGGAAAAAACACTTTTCGCACTTGTGTTAGTGTTGTAAAACCACTTTTCGCACTTGTGTTTGTGTTGAAAAACCACTTTTCGCACTTGTGTTGGTGCAGGAAACCACTTTTGCACTTGTATTAGTGTGGAAAAAACACTTTTCGCACTTGTGTTAGTGTTGAAAAACCACTTTTCGCACTTGTATTTGTGTTGAAAAACCACTTTTTGCACTTGTGTTGGTGCAGGAAACCACTTTTGCACTTGTATTAGTGTGGAAAAAACACTTTTCGCACTTGTGTTAGTGTTGAAAAACCACTTTTTGCACTTGTGTTAGTGTTGAAAAACCACTTTTTGCACTTGTGTTATTGTTGAAAAACCACTTTTCGCACTTGTGTTAGTGTTGAAAAACCACTTTTCGCACTTGTGTTAGTGTTGAAAAACCACTTTTCGCACTTGTGTTAGTGTTGAAAAACCACTTTTCGCACTTGTGTTAGTGTTGAAAAACCACTTTTCGCACTTGTTAGTGTTGAAAAACCACTTTTTGCACTTGTGTTAGTGTTGAAAAACCACTTTTCGCACTTGTGTTGGTGTGGAAAAAACACTTTTCGCACTTGTGTTAGTGTTGAAAAAACACTTTTTGCACTTGTGTTCGTGTTGAAAAACCACTTTTCGCACTTGTGTTAGTGTTGAAAAACCACTTTTTGCACTTGTGATAGTGTTGAAAACCCACTTTCCGCACTTGTGTTAGTGTTGAAAAACCACTTTTCGCACTTGTGTTAGTGTTGAAAAACCACTTTTTGCACTTGTGTTAGTGTTGAAAAACCACTTTTCGCACTTGTGTTGGTGCAGGAAACCACTTTTGCACTTGTATTAGTGTGGAAAAAACACTTTTCGCACTTGTGTTAATGTTGAAAAACCACTTTTCGCACTTGTGTTAGTGTTGAAAAACCACTTTTTGCACTTGTGATAGTGTTGAAAAACCACTTTTCGCACTTGTGTTAGTGTTGAAAAACCACTTTTCGCACTTGTGTTAGTGTTGAAAAACCACTTTTCGCACTTGTGTTAGTGTTGAAAAACCACTTTTCGCACTTGTGTTGGTGCAGGAAACCACGTTTGCACTTGTATTAGTGTGGAAAAAACACTTTTCGCACTTGTGTTAGTGTTGAAAAACCACTTTTCGCACTTGTGTTAGTGTTGAAAAACCACTTTTCGCACTTGTGTTAGTGTTGAAAAACCACTTTTCGCACTTGTGTTAGTGTTGAAAAACCACTCTTTGCACTTGTGTTAGTGTTGAAAAACCACTTTTCGCACTTGTGTTAGTGTTGAAAAACCACTTTTCACACTTGTGTTAGTGTTGAAAAACCACTTTTCGTACTTGTGTTAGTGTTGAAAAACCACTTTTCGCACTTGTGTTAGTGTTGAAAAACCACTTTTCGCACTTGTGTTGGTGTGGAAAAAACACTTTTCGCACTTGTGTTAGTGTTGAAAAAACACTTTTTGCACTTGTGTTAGTGTTGAAAAACCACTTTTCGCACTTGTGTTGGTGTTGAAAAACCACTTTTCGCACTTGTGTTAGTGTTGAAAAACCACTTTTTGCACTTGTGATAGTGTTGAAAAACCACTTTCCGCACTTGTGTTAGTGTTGAAAAACCACTTTTCGCACTTGTGTTAGTGTTGAAAAACCACTTTTCGCACTTGTGTTAGTGTTGAAAAACCACTTTTTGCACTTGTGTTAGTGATGAAAAACCACTTTTTGCACTTGTGTTGGTGCAGGAAACCACTTTTGCACTTGTATTAGTGTGGAAAAAACACTTTTCACACTTGTGTTAGTGTTGAAAAACCACTTTTCGCACTTGTGTTAGTGTTGAAAAACCACTTTTTGCACTTGTGTTGGTGCAGGAAACCATTTTTGCACTTGTATTAGTGTGGAAAAAACACTTTTCGCACTTGTGTTAGTGTTGAAAAACCACTCTTCACACTTGTGTTGGTGCAGGAAACCACTTTTGCACTTGTATTAGTGTGGAAAAAACACTTTTTGCACTTGTGATAGTGTTGAAAAACCACTTTTCGCACTTGTGTTAGTGTTGAAAAACCACTTTTCGCACTTGTGTTGGTGCAGGAAACCACTTTTGCACTTGTATTAGTGTGGAAAAAACACTTTTCGCACTTGTGTTAGTGTTGAAAAACCACTTTTCGCACTTGTGTTAGTGTTGAAAAACCACTTTTCGCACTTGTGTTAGTGTTGAAAAACCACTTTTCGCACTTGTGTTGGTGCAGGAAACCACTTTTGCACTTGTATTAGTGTGGGAAAAACCACTTTTCGCACTTGTGTTAGTGTTGAAAAACCACTTTTCGCACTTGTGTTGGTGCAGGAAACCACTTTTGCACTTGTATTAGTGTGGAAAAAACACTTTTTGCACTTGTGTTAGTGTTGAAAAACCACTTTTCGCACTTGTGTTAGTGTTGAAAAACCACTTTTCGCACTTGTGTTAGTGTTGAAAAACCACTTTTCGCACTTGTGTTGGTGCAGGAAACCACTTTTGCACTTGTATTATTGTGGAAAAAACACTTTTCGCACTTGTGTTAGTGTTGTAAAACCACTTTTCGCACTTGTGTTTGTGTTGAAAAACCACTTTTCGCACTTGTGTTGGTGCAGGAAACCACTTTTGCACTTGTATTAGTGTGGAAAAAACACTTTTCGCACTTGTGTTAGTGTTGAAAAACCACTTTTCGCACTTGTATTTGTGTTGAAAAACCACTTTTTGCACTTGTGTTGGTGCAGGAAACCACTTTTGCACTTGTATTAGTGTGGAAAAAACACTTTTCGCACTTGTGTTAGTGTTGAAAAACCACTTTTTGCACTTGTGTTAGTGTTGAAAAACCACTTTTTGCACTTGTGTTAGTGTTGAAAAACCACTTTTCGCACTTGTGTTAGTGTTGAAAAACCACTTTTCGCACTTGTGTTAGTGTTGAAAAACCACTTTTCGCACTTGTGTTAGTGTTGAAAAACCACTTTTCGCACTTGTGTTAGTGTTGAAAAACCACTTTTCGCACTTGTTAGTGTTGAAAAACCACTTTTTGCACTTGTGTTAGTGTTGAAAAACCACTTTTCGCACTTGTGTTGGTGTGGAAAAAACACTTTTCGCACTTGTGTTAGTGTTGAAAAAACACTTTTTGCACTTGTGTTCGTGTTGAAAAACCACTTTTCGCACTTGTGTTAGTGTTGAAAAACCACTTTTTGCACTTGTGTTAGTGTTGAAAAACCACTTTTTGCACTTGTGTTAGTGTTGAAAAACCACTTTTCGCACTTGTGTTGGTGCAGGAAACCACTTTTGCACTTGTATTAGTGTGGAAAAAACACTTTTCGCACTTGTGTTAATGTTGAAAAACCACTTTTCGCACTTGTGTTAGTGTTGAAAAACCACTTTTTGCACTTGTGATAGTGTTGAAAAACCACTTTTCGCACTTGTGTTAGTGTTGAAAAACCACTTTTCGCACTTGTGTTAGTGTTGAAAAACCACTTTTCGCACTTGTGTTAGTGTTGAAAAACCACTTTTCGCACTTGTGTTGGTGCAGGAAACCACGTTTGCACTTGTATTAGTGTGGAAAAAACACTTTTCGCACTTGTGTTAGTGTTGAAAAACCACTTTTCGCACTTGTGTTAGTGTTGAAAAACCACTTTTCGCACTTGTGTTAGTGTTGAAAAACCACTTTTCGCACTTGTGTTAGTGTTGAAAAACCACTCTTTGCACTTGTGTTAGTGTTGAAAAACCACTTTTCGCACTTGTGTTAGTGTTGAAAAACCACTTTTCACACTTGTGTTAGTGTTGAAAAACCACTTTTCGTACTTGTGTTAGTGTTGAAAAACCACTTTTCGCACTTGTGTTAGTGTTGAAAAACCACTTTTCGCACTTGTGTTGGTGTGGAAAAAACACTTTTCGCACTTGTGTTAGTGTTGAAAAAACACTTTATGCACTTGTGTTAGTGTTGAAAAACCACTTTTCGCACTTGTGTTGGTGTTGAAAAACCACTTTTCGCACTTGTGTTAGTGTTGAAAAACCACTTTTTGCACTTGTGATAGTGTTGAAAAACCACTTTCCGCACTTGTGTTAGTGTTGAAAAACCACTTTTCGCACTTGTGTTAGTGTTGAAAAACCACTTTTCGCACTTGTGTTAGTGTTGAAAAACCACTTTTTGCACTTGTGTTAGTGATGAAAAACCACTTTTTGCACTTGTGTTGGTGCAGGAAACCACTTTTGCACTTGTATTAGTGTGGAAAAAACACTTTTCACACTTGTGTTAGTGTTGAAAAACCACTTTTCGCACTTGTGTTAGTGTTGAAAAACCACTTTTTGCACTTGTGTTGGTGCAGGAAACCATTTTTGCACTTGTATTAGTGTGGAAAAAACACTTTTCGCACTTGTGTTAGTGTTGAAAAACCACTCTTCACACTTGTGTTGGTGCAGGAAACCACTTTTGCACTTGTATTAGTGTGGAAAAAACACTTTTTGCACTTGTGATAGTGTTGAAAAACCACTTTCGCACTTGTGTTAGTGTTGAAAAACCACTTTTCGCACTTGTGTTGGTGCAGGAAACCACTTTTGCACTTGTATTAGTGTGGAAAAAACACTTTTCGCACTTGTGTTAGTGTTGAAAAACCACTTTTCGCACTTGTGTTAGTGTTGAAAAACCACTTTTCGCACTTGTGTTAGTGTTGAAAAACCACTTTTCGCACTTGTGTTGGTGCAGGAAACCACTTTTGCACTTGTATTAGTGTGGGAAAAACACTTTTCGCACTTGTGTTAGTGTTGAAAAACCACTTTTCGCACTTGTGTTGGTGCAGGAAACCACTTTTGCACTTGTATTAGTGTGGAAAAAAACACTTTTTGCACTTGTGATAGTGTTGAAAAACCACTTTTCGCACTTGTGTTAGTGTTGAAAAACCACTTTTCGCACTTGTGTTGGTGCAGGAAACCACTTTTGCACTTGTACTAGTGTCTAAAAAACACTTTTCGCACTTGTGTTAGTGTTGAAAAACCACTTTTCGCACTTGTGTTAGTGTTGAAAACCACTTTTCGCACTTGTGTTAGTGTTGAAAACCACTTTTCGCACTTGTGTTAGTGTTGAAAAACCACTTTTCGCACTTGTGTTGGTGCAGGAAACCACTTTTGCACTTGTATTAGTGTGGAAAAAACACTTTTTGCACTTGTGTTAGTGTTGAAAAACCACTTTTCGCACTTGTGTTAGTGTTGAAAAACCACTTTTCGCACTTGTGTTAGTGTTGAAAAACCACATTTCGCACTTGTGTTAGTGTTGAAAAACCACTTTTCGCACTTGTGTTAGTGTTGAAAAACCACATTTCGCACTTGTGTTGGTGCAGGAAACCACTTTTGCACTTGTATTAGTGTTGAAAAACCACTTTTCGCACTTGTGTTAGTGTTGAAAAACCACTTTTCACACTTGTGTTAGTGTTGGAAAACCACTTTTCGCAATTGTGTTAGTGTTGAAAAACCACTTTTCGCACATGTGTTAGTGTTGAAAAACCACTTTTCGCACTTGTGTTGGTGCAGGAAACCACCTTTGCACTTGTATTAGTGTGGAAAAAACACTTTTTGCACTTGTGATAGTGTTGAAAAACCACTTTTCGCACTTGTGTTAGTGTTGAAAAACCACTTTTCGCACCTGTGTTAGTGTTGAAAAACCACTTTTCGCACTTGTGTTGGTGCAGGAAACCACTTTTGCACTTGTATTAGTGTGGAAAAAACCACTTTTCGCACTTGTGTTAGTGTTGAAAAACCACTTTTCGCACTTGTGTTAGTGTTGAAAAACCACTTTTCGCACTTGTGTTAGTGTTGAAAAACCACTTTTCGCACTTGTGTTAGTGTTGACAAACCACTTTTCGCACTTGTGTTGGTGCAGGAAACCACTTTTGCACTTGTATTAGTGTCTAAAAAAACACTTTTCGCACTTGTGTTAGTGTTGAAAAACCACTTTTCGCACTTGTGTTAGTGTTGAAAAACCACTTTTCGCACTTGTGTTGGTGCAGGAAACCACTTTTGCACTTGTATTAGTGTGGAAAAAACACTTTTTGCACTTGTGTTAGTGTTGAAAAACCACTTTTCGCACTTGTGTTGGTGCAGGAAACCACTTTTGCACTTGTATTAGTGTGGAAAAAACACTTTTTGCACTTGTGTTAGTGTTGAAAAACCACTTTTCACACTTGTGTTGGTGCAGGAAACCACTTTTGCACTTGTATTAGTGTGGAAAAAACACTTTTTGCACTTGTGATAGTGTTGAAAAACCACTTTTCGCACTTGTGTTAGTGTTGAAAAACCACTTTTCGCACTTGTGTTAGTGTTGAAAAACCACTCTTCGCACTTGTGTTGGTGCAGGAAACCACTTTTGCACTTGTATTAGTGTGGAAAAAACACTTTTCGCACTTGTGTTAGTGTTGAAAAACCACTTTTCGCACTTGTGTTAGTGTTGAAAAACCACTTTTCGCACTTGTGTTGGTGCAGGAAACCACTTTTGCACTTGTATTAGTGTGGAAAAAACACTTTTCGCACTTGTGTTAGTGTTGAAAAACCACTTTTCGCACTTGTGTTAGTGTTGAAAAACCACTTTTCGCACTTGTGTTGGTGCAGGAAACCACTTTTGCACTTGTATTAGTGTGGAACAAACACTTTTCGCACTTGTGTCAGTGTTGAAAAACCACTTTTCGCACTTGTGTTAGTGTTGAAAAACCACTTTTCGCACTTGTGTTAGTGTTGAAAAACCACTTTTCGCACTTGTGTTGGTGCAGGAAACCACTTTTGCACTTGTATTAGTGCGGAAAAAACACTTTTCGCACTTGTGTTAGTGTTGAAAAACCACTTTTCGCACTTGTGTTAGTGTTGAAAAACCACTTTTCGCACTTGTGTTGGTGCAGGAAACCACTTTTGCACTTGTATTAGTGTGGAAAAAACACTTTTCGCACTTGTGTTAGTGTTGAAAAAACACTTTTCGCACTTGTGTTAGTGTTGAAAAACTACTTTTCACACTTGTGTTGGTGCAGGAAACCACTTTTACACTTGTATTAGTGTGGAAAAACCACTTTTCGCACTTGTGTTAGTGTTGAAAAACGACTTTTCGCATTTGTGTTAGTGTTGAAAAACCACTTTTCGCACTTGTGTTAGTGTTGAAAAACCACTTTTCGCACTTGTGTTGGTGCAGGAAACCACTTTTGCACTTGTATTAGTGTCTAAAAAACACTTTTCGCACTTGTGTTAGTGTTGAAAAACCACTTTTCGCACTTGTGTTGGTGCAGGAAACCACTTTTGCACTTGTATTAGTGTCTAAAAAACACTTTTCGCACTTGTGTTAGTGTTGAAAAACCACTTTTCGCACTTGTGTTAGTGTTGAAAAACCACTTTTCGCACTTGTGTTGGTGCAGGAAACCACTTTTGCACTTGTATTAGTGTGGAAAAAACACTTTTCGCACTTGTGTCAGTGTTGAAAAACCACTTTTCGCACTTGTGTTAGTGTTGAAAAACCACTTTTCGCACTTGTGTTGGTGCAGGAAACCACTTTTGCACTTGTATTAGTGTGGAAAAAACACTTTTCGCACTTGTGTTAGTGTTGAAAAACCACTTTTCGCACTTGTGTTAGTGTTGAAAAACCACTTTTCACACTTGTGTTGGTGCAGGAAACCACTTTTGCACTTGTATTAGTGTGGAAAAAACACTTTACGCACTTGTGTTAGTGTTGAAAAACCACTTTTTGCACTTGTGTTAGTGTTGAAAAACCACTTTTTGCACTTGTGTTAGTGTTGAAAAACCACTTTTCGCACTTGTGTTAGTGTTGAAAAACCACTTTTCGCACTTGTGTTAGTGTTGAAAAACCACTTTTTGCACTTGTGTTAGTGTTGAAAAACCACTTTTCGCACTTGTGTTAGTGTTGAAAAACCACTTTTCGCACTTGTGTTAGTGTTGAAAAACCACTTTTCGCACTTGTGTTAGTGTTGAAAAACCACTTTTTGCACTTGTGATAGTGTTGAAAACCCACTTTCCGCACTTGTGTTAGTGTTGAAAAACCACTTTTCGCACTTGTGTTAGTGTTGAAAAACCACTTTTTGCACTTGTGTTAGTGTTGAAAAACCACTTTTCGCACTTGTGTTGGTGCAGGAAACCACTTTTGCACTTGTATTAGTGTGGAAAAAACACTTTTCGCACTTGTGTTAATGTTGAAAAACCACTTTTCGCACTTGTGTTAGTGTTGAAAAACCACTTTTCGCACTTGTGTTAGTGTTGAAAAACCACTTTTCGCACTTGTGTTAGTGTTGAAAAACCACTTTTCGCACTTGTGTTGGTGCAGGAAACCACTTTTGCACTTGTATTAGTGTGGAAAAAACACTTTTCGCACTTGTGTTAGTGTTGAAAAACCACTTTTCGCACTTGTGTTGGTGCAGGAAACCACTTTTGCACTTGTATTAGTGTGGAAAAAACACTTTTTGCACTTGTGATAGTGTTGAAAAACCACTTTTCGCACTTGTGTTAGTGTTGAAAAACCACTTTTCGCACTTGTGTTGGTGCAGGAAACCACTTTTGCACTTGTACTAGTGTCTAAAAAACACTTTTCGCACTTGTGTTAGTGTTGAAAAAACACTTTACGCACTTGTGTTAGTGTTGAAAAACCACTTTTTGCACTTGTGTTAGTGTTGAAAAACCACTTTTTGCACTTGTGTTAGTGTTGAAAAACCACTTTTCGCACTTGTGTTAGTGTTGAAAAACCACTTTTCGCACTTGTGTTAGTGTTGAAAAACCACTTTTTGCACTTGTGTTAGTGTTGAAAAACCACTTTTCGCACTTGTGTTAGTGTTGAAAAACCACTTTTCGCACTTGTGTTAGTGTTGAAAAACCACTTTTCGCACTTGTGTTAGTGTTGAAAAACCACTTTTTGCACTTGTGATAGTGTTGAAAACCCACTTTCCGCACTTGTGTTAGTGTTGAAAAACCACTTTTCGCACTTGTGTTAGTGTTGAAAAACACTTTTTGCACTTGTGTTAGTGTTGAAAACCACTTTTCGCACTTGTGTTGGTGCAGGAAACCACTTTTGCACTTGTATTAGTGTGGAAAAAACACTTTTCGCACTTGTGTTAGTGTTGAAAAACCACTTTTCGCACTTGTGTTAGTGTTGAAAAACCACTTTTCGCACTTGTGTTGGTGCAGGAAACCACTTTTGCACTTGTATTAGTGTGGAACAAACACTTTTCGCACTTGTGTCAGTGTTGAAAAACCACTTTTCGCACTTGTGTTAGTGTTGAAAAACCACTTTTCGCACTTGTGTTAGTGTTGAAAAACCACTTTTCGCACTTGTGTTGGTGCAGGAATCCACTTTTGCACTTGTATTAGTGCGGAAAAAACACTTTTCGCACTTGTGTTAGTGTTGAAAAACCACTTTTCGCACTTGTGTTAGTGTTGAAAAACCACTTTTCGCACTTGTGTTGGTGCAGGAAACCACTTTTTGCACTTGTATTAGTGTGGAAAAAACACTTTCGCACTTGTGTTAGTGTTGAAAAAACACTTTTCGCACTTGTGTTAGTGTTGAAAAACTACTTTTCACACTTGTGTTGGTGCAGGAAACCACTTTTACACTTGTATTAGTGTGGAAAAACCACTTTTCGCACTTGTGTTAGTGTTGAAAAACGACTTTTCGCATTTGTGTTAGTGTTGAAAAACCACTTTTCGCACTTGTGTTAGTGTTGAAAACCACTTTTCGCACTTGTGTTGGTGCAGGAAACCACTTTTGCACTTGTATTAGTGTCTAAAAAACACTTTTCGCACTTGTGTTAGTGTTGAAAAACCACTTTTCGCACTTGTGTTGGTGCAGGAAACCACTTTTGCACTTGTATTAGTGTCTAAAAAACACTTTTCGCACTTGTGTTAGTGTTGAAAAACCACTTTCGCACTTGTGTTAGTGTTGAAAAACCACTTTTCGCACTTGTGTTGGTGCAGGAAACCACTTTTGCACTTGTATTAGTGTGGAAAAAACACTTTTCGCACTTGTGTCAGTGTTGAAAACCACTTTTCGCACTTGTGTTAGTGTTGAAAAACCACTTTTCGCACTTGTGTTGGTGCAGGAAACCACTTTTGCACTTGTATTAGTGTGGAAAAAACACTTTTCGCACTTGTGTTAGTGTTGAAAAACCACTTTTCGCACTTGTGTTAGTGTTGAAAAACCACTTTTCACACTTGTGTTGGTGCAGGAAACCACTTTTGCACTTGTATTAGTGTGGAAAAAACACTTTACGCACTTGTGTTAGTGTTGAAAAACCACTTTTTGCACTTGTGTTAGTGTTGAAAAACCACTTTTTGCACTTGTGTTAGTGTTGAAAAACCACTTTTCGCACTTGTGTTAGTGTTGAAAAACCACTTTTCGCACTTGTGTTAGTGTTGAAAAACCACTTTTTGCACTTGTGTTAGTGTTGAAAAACCACTTTTCGCACTTGTGTTAGTGTTGAAAAACCACTTTTCGCACTTGTGTTAGTGTTGAAAAACCACTTTTCGCACTTGTGTTAGTGTTGAAAAACCACTTTTTGCACTTGTGATAGTGTTGAAAACCCACTTTCCGCACTTGTGTTAGTGTTGAAAAACCACTTTTCGCACTTGTGTTAGTGTTGAAAAACCACTTTTTGCACTTGTGTTAGTGTTGAAAAACCACTTTTCGCACTTGTGTTGGTGCAGGAAACCACTTTTGCACTTGTATTAGTGTGGAAAAAACACTTTTCGCACTTGTGTTAATGTTGAAAAACCACTTTTCGCACTTGTGTTAGTGTTGAAAAACCACTTTTCGCACTTGTGTTAGTGTTGAAAAACCACTTTTCGCACTTGTGTTAGTGTTGAAAAACCACTTTTCGCACTTGTGTTGGTGCAGGAAACCACTTTTGCACTTGTATTAGTGTGGAAAAAACACTTTTCGCACTTGTGTTAGTGTTGAAAAACCACTTTTCGCACTTGTGTTGGTGCAGGAAACCACTTTTGCACTTGTATTAGTGTGGAAAAAACACTTTTTGCACTTGTGATAGTGTTGAAAAACCACTTTTCGCACTTGTGTTAGTGTTGAAAAACCACTTTTCGCACTTGTGTTGGTGCAGGAAACCACTTTTGCACTTGTACTAGTGTCTAAAAAACACTTTTCGCACTTGTGTTAGTGTTGAAAAACCACTTTTCGCACTTGTGTTAGTGTTGAAAACCACTTTTCGCACTTGTGTTAGTGTTGAAAAACCACTTTTCGCACTTGTGTTGGTGCAGGAAACCACTTTTGCACTTGTATTAGTGTGGAAAAAACACTTTTTGCACTTGTGTTAGTGTTGAAAAACCACTTTTCGCACTTGTGTTAGTGTTGAAAAACCACTTTTCGCACTTGTGTTAGTGTTGAAAAACCACATTTCGCACTTGTGTTGGTGCAGGAAACCACTTTTGCACTTGTATTAGTGTTGAAAAACCACTTTTCGCACTTGTGTTAGTGTTGAAAAACCACTTTTCGCACTTGTGTTAGTGTTGAAAAACCACTTTTCGCACTTGTGTTAGTGTTGAAAAACCACTTTTCGCACTTGTGTTGGTGCAGGAAACCACCTTTGCACTTGTATTAGTGTGGAAAAAACACTTTTTGCACTTGTGATAGTGTTGAAAAACCACTTTTCGCACTTGTGTTAGTGTTGAAAAACCACTTTTCGCACCTGTGTTAGTGTTGAAAAACCACTTTTCGCACTTGTGTTGGTGCAGGAAACCACTTTTGCACTTGTATTAGTGTGGAAAAAACACTTTTTGCACTTGAGTTAGTGTTGAAAAACGACTTTTCGCATTTGTGTTACTGTTGAAAAACCACTTTTCGCACTTGTGTTGGTGCAGGAAACCACTTTTGCACTTGTATTAGTGTGGAAAAAACACTTTTTGCACTTGTGATGGTGTTGAAAAACCACTTTTCGCACTTGTGTTGGTGCAGGAAACCACTTTTGCACTTGTACTAGTGTCTAAAAAACACTTTTCGCACTTGTGTTGGTGCAGTGTTGAAAAACGACTTTTCGCACTTGTGTTAGTGTTGAAAAACCACTTTTCGCACTTGTGCTGGTGCAGGAAACCACTTTTGCACTTGTATTAGTGTGGAAAAAACACTTTTCGCACTTGTGTTAGTGTTGAAAAACCACTTTTCGCACTTGTGTTAGTGTTGAAAAACTACTTTTCACACTTGTGTTGGTGCAGGAAACACTTTTGCACTTGTATTAGTGTGGAAAAACCACTTTTCGCACTTGTGTTAGTGTTGAAAAACCACTTTTCGCACTTGTGTTAGTGTTGAAAAACCACTTTTCGCACTTGTGTTAGTGTTGAAAAACCACTTTTCGCACTTGTGTTAGTGTTGACAAACCACTTTTCGCACTTGTGTTGGTGCAGGAAACCACTTTTGCACTTGTATTAGTGTCTAAAAAACACTTTTCGCACTTGTGTTAGTGTTGAAAAACCACTTTTCGCACTTGTGTTAGTGTTGAAAAACCACTTTTCGCACTTGTGTTGGTGCAGGAAACCACTTTTGCACTTGTATTAGTGTGGAAAAAACACTTTTTGCACTTGTGTTAGTGTTGAAAAACCACTTTTCGCACTTGTGTTGGTGCAGGAAACCACTTTTGCACTTGTATTAGTGTGGAAAAAACACTTTTTGCACTTGTGTTAGTGTTGAAAAACCACTTTTCACACTTGTGTTGGTGCAGGAAACCACTTTTGCACTTGTATTAGTGTGGAAAAAACACTTTTTGCACTTGTGATAGTATTGAAAAACCACTTTTCGCACTTGTGTTAGTGTTGAAAAACCACTTTTCGCACTTGTGTTAGTGTTGAAAAACCACTTTTCGCACTTGTGTTGGTGCAGGAAACCACTTTTGCACTTGTATTAGTGTGGAAAAAACACTTTTCGCACTTGTGTCAGTGTTGAAAAACCACTTTTCGCACTTGTGTTAGTGTTGAAAAACCACTTTTCGCACTTGTGTTAGTGTTGAAAAACCACTTTTCGCACTTGTGTTGGTGCAGGAAACCACTTTTGCACTTGTATTAGTGTGGAAAAAACACTTTTCGCACTTGTGTTAGTGTTGAAAAACCACTTTTCGCACTTGTGTTAGTGTTGAAAAACCACTTTTCGCACTTGTGTTAGTGTTGAAAAACTACTTTTCACACTTGTGTTGGTGCAGGAAACCACTTTTGCACTTGTATTAGTGTGGAAAAAACACTTTTCGCACTTGTGTTAGTGTTGAAAAACCACTTTTCGCACTTGTGTTAGTGTTGAAAAACCACTTTTCGCACTTGTGTTAGTGTTGAAAAACCACTTTTTGCACTTGTGATAGTGTTGAAAACCCACTTTCCGCACTTGTGTTAGTGTTGAAAAACCACTTTTCGCACTTGTGTTAGTGTTGAAAAACCACTTTTTGCACTTGTGTTAGTGTTGAAAAACCACTTTTCGCACTTGTGTTGGTGCAGGAAACCACTTTTGCACTTGTATTAGTGTGGAAAAAACACTTTTCGCACTTGTGTTAATGTTGAAAAACCACTTTTCGCACTTGTGTTAGTGTTGAAAAACCACTTTTTGCACTTGTGATAGTGTTGAAAAACCACTTTTCGCACTTGTGTTAGTGTTGAAAAACCACTTTTCGCACTTGTGTTAGTGTTGAAAAACCACTTTTCGCACTTGTGTTGGTGCAGGAAACCACTTTTGCACTTGTATTAGTGCGGAAAAAACACTTTTCGCACTTGTGTTAGTGTTGAAAAACCACTTTTCGCACTTGTGTTAGTGTTGAAAAACCACTTTTCGCACTTGTGTTAGTGTTGAAAAACTACTTTTCACACTTGTGTTGGTGCAGGAAACCACTTTTGCACTTGTATTAGTGTGGAAAAAACACTTTTCGCACTTGTGTTAGTGTTGAAAAACCACTTTTCGCACTTGTGTTAGTGTTGAAAAACCACTTTTCGCACTTGTTAGTGTTGAAAAACCACTTTTTGCACTTGTGTTAGTGTTGAAAAACCACTTTTCGCACTTGTGTTGGTGTGGAAAAAACACTTTTCGCACTTGTGTTAGTGTTGAAAAAACACTTTTTGCACTTGTGTTCGTGTTGAAAAACCACTTTTCGCACTTGTGTTAGTGTTGAAAAACCACTTTTTGCACTTGTGATAGTGTTGAAAACCCCACTTTCCGCACTTGTGTTAGTGTTGAAAAACCACTTTTCGCACTTGTGTTAGTGTTGAAAAACCACTTTTTGCACTTGTGTTAGTGTTGAAAAACCACTTTTCGCACTTGTGTTGGTGCAGGAAACCACTTTTGCACTTGTATTAGTGTGGAAAAAACACTTTTCGCACTTGTGTTAATGTTGAAAAACCACTTTTCGCACTTGTGTTAGTGTTGAAAAACCACTTTTTGCACTTGTGATAGTGTTGAAAAACCACTTTTCGCACTTGTGTTAGTGTTGAAAAACCACTTTTCGCACTTGTGTTAGTGTTGAAAAACCACTTTTCGCACTTGTGTTAGTGTTGAAAAACCACTTTTCGCACTTGTGTTGGTGCAGGAAACCACGTTTGCACTTGTATTAGTGTGGAAAAAACACTTTTCGCACTTGTGTTAGTGTTGAAAAACCACTTTTCGCACTTGTGTTAGTGTTGAAAAACCACTTTTCGCACTTGTGTTAGTGTTGAAAAACCACTTTTCGCACTTGTGTTAGTGTTGAAAAACCACTCTTTGCACTTGTGTTAGTGTTGAAAAACCACTTTTCGCACTTGTGTTCGTGTTGAAAAACCACTTTTCACACTTGTGTTAGTGTTGAAAAACCACTTTTCGTACTTGTGTTAGTGTTGAAAAACCACTTTTCGCACTTGTGTTAGTGTTGAAAAACCACTTTTCGCACTTGTGTTGGTGTGGAAAAAACACTTTTCGCACTTGTGTTAGTGTTGAAAAAACACTTTTTGCACTTGTGTTAGTGTTGAAAAACCACTTTTCGCACTTGTGTTGGTGTTGAAAAACCACTTTTCGCACTTGTGTTAGTGTTGAAAAACCACTTTTTGCACTTGTGATAGTGTTGAAAAACCACTTTCCGCACTTGTGTTAGTGTTGAAAAACCACTTTTCGCACTTGTGTTAGTGTTGAAAAACCACTTTTCGCACTTGTGTTAGTGTTGAAAAACCACTTTTTGCACTTGTGTTAGTGATGAAAAACCACTTTTTGCACTTGTGTTGGTGCAGGAAACCACTTTTGCACTTGTATTAGTGTGGAAAAAACACTTTTCACACTTGTGTTAGTGTTGAAAAACCACTTTTCGCACTTGTGTTAGTGTTGAAAAACCACTTTTTGCACTTGTGTTGGTGCAGGAAACCATTTTTGCACTTGTATTAGTGTGGAAAAAACACTTTTTGCACTTGTGTTAGTGTTGAAAAACCACTCTTCACACTTGTGTTGGTGCAGGAAACCACTTTTGCACTTGTATTAGTGTGGAAAAAACACTTTTTGCACTTGTGATAGTGTTGAAAAACCACTTTTCGCACTTGTGTTAGTGTTGAAAAACCACTTTTCGCACTTGTGTTGGTGCAGGAAACCACTTTTGCACTTGTATTAGTGTGGAAAAAACACTTTTCGCACTTGTGTTAGTGTTGAAAAACCACTTTTCGCACTTGTGTTAGTGTTGAAAAACCACTTTTCGCACTTGTGTTAGTGTTGAAAAACCACTTTTCGCACTTGTGTTGGTGCAGGAAACCACTTTTGCACTTGTATTAGTGTGGGAAAAACACTTTTCGCACTTGTGTTAGTGTTGAAAAACCACTTTTCGCACTTGTGTTGGTGCAGGAAACCACTTTTGCACTTGTATTAGTGTGGAAAAAACACTTTTTGCACTTGTGATAGTGTTGAAAAACCACTTTTCGCACTTGTGTTAGTGTTGAAAAACCACTTTTCGCACTTGTGTTGGTGCAGGAAACCACTTTTGCACTTGTACTAGTGTCTAAAAAACACTTTTCGCACTTGTGTTAGTGTTGAAAAACCACTTTTCGCACTTGTGTTAGTGTTGAAAACCACTTTTCGCACTTGTGTTAGTGTTGAAAAACCACTTTTCGCACTTGTGTTGGTGCAGGAAACCACTTTTGCACTTGTATTAGTGTGGAAAAAACACTTTTTGCACTTGTGTTAGTGTTGAAAAACCACTTTTCGCACTTGTGTTAGTGTTGAAAAACCACTTTTCGCACTTGTGTTAGTGTTGAAAAACCACATTTCGCACTTGTGTTGGTGCAGGAAACCACTTTTGCACTTGTGTTGGTGCAGGAAACCACGTTTGCACTTGTATTAGTGTGGAAAAACCACTTTTCGCACTTGTGTTAGTGTTGAAAAACCACGTTTGCACTTGTATTAGTGTGGAAAAACCACTTTTCACACTTGTGTTAGTGTTGAAAACCACTTTTCGCACTTGTGTTAGTGTTGAAAAACCACTTTTCGCACTTGTGTTGGTGCAGGAAACCACTTTTGCACTTGTATTAGTGTGGAAAAACCACTTTTCGCACTTGTGTTAGTGTTGAAAAACCACTTTTCGCACTTGTGTTAGTGTTGAAAAACCACTTTTCGCACTTGTGTTAGTGTTGAAAAACCACTTTTCGCACTTGTGTTAGTGTTGAAAAACCACTTTTCGCACTTGTGTTAGTGTTGAAAAACCACTTTTCGCACTTGTGTTGGTGCAGGAAACCACGTTTGCACTTGTATTAGTGTGGAAAAAACACTTTTCGCACTTGTGTTAGTGTTGAAAAACCACTTTTCGCACTTGTGTTAGTGTTGAAAAACCACTTTTCGCACTTGTGTTAGTGTTGAAAAACCACTTTTCGCACTTGTGTTAGTGTTGAAAAACCACTCTTTGCACTTGTGTTAGTGTTGAAAAACCACTTTTCGCACTTGTGTTAGTGTTGAAAAACCACTTTTCACACTTGTGTTAGTGTTGAAAAACCACTTTTCGTACTTGTGTTAGTGTTGAAAAACCACTTTTCGCACTTGTGTTAGTGTTGAAAAACCACTTTTCGCACTTGTGTTGGTGTGGAAAAAACACTTTTCGCACTTGTGTTAGTGTTGAAAAAACACTTTTTGCACTTGGTTAGTGTTGAAAAACCACTTTTCGCACTTGTGTTGGTGTTGAAAAACCACTTTTCGCACTTGTGTTAGTGTTGAAAAACCACTTTTTGCACTTGTGATAGTGTTGAAAAACCACTTTCCGCACTTGTGTTAGTGTTGAAAAACCACTTTTCGCACTTGTGTTAGTGTTGAAAAACCACTTTTCGCACTTGTGTTAGTGTTGAAAAACCACTTTTTGCACTTGTGTTAGTGATGAAAAACCACTTTTTGCACTTGTGTTGGTGCAGGAAACCACTTTTGCACTTGTATTAGTGTGGAAAAAACACTTTTCACACTTGTGTTAGTGTTGAAAAACCACTTTTCGCACTTGTGTTAGTGTTGAAAAACCACTTTTTGCACTTGTGTTGGTGCAGGAAACCATTTTTGCACTTGTATTAGTGTGGAAAAAACACTTTTCGCACTTGTGTTAGTGTTGAAAAACCAATCTTCACACTTGTGTTGGTGCAGGAAACCACTTTTGCACTTGTATTAGTGTGGAAAAAACACTTTTTGCACTTGTGATAGTGTTGAAAAACCACTTTTCGCACTTGTGTTAGTGTTGAAAAACCACTTTTCGCACTTGTGTTGGTGAAGGAAACCACTTTTGCACTTGTATTAGTGTGGAAAAAACACTTTTCGCACTTGTGTTAGTGTTGAAAAACCACTTTTCGCACTTGTGTTAGTGTTGAAAAACCACTTTTCGCACTTGTGTTAGTGTTGAAAAACCACTTTTCGCACTTGTGTTGGTGCAGGAAACCACTTTTGCACTTGTATTAGTGTGGGAAAAACACTATTCGCACTTGTGTTAGTGTTGAAAAACCACTTTTCGCACTTGTGTTGGTGCAGGAAACCACTTTTGCACTTGTATTAGTGTGGAAAAAACACTTTTTGCACTTGTGATAGTGTTGAAAAACCACTTTTCGCACTTGTGTTAGTGTTGAAAAACCACTTTTCGCACTTGTGTTGGTGCAGGAAACCACTTTTGCACTTGTACTAGTGTCTAAAAAACACTTTTCGCACTTGTGTTAGTGTTGAAAAACCACTTTTCGCACTTGTGTTAGTGTTGAAAACCACTTTTCGCACTTGTGTTAGTGTTGAAAAACCACTTTTCGCACTTGTGTTGGTGCAGGAAACCACTTTTGCACTTGTATTAGTGTGGAAAAAACACTTTTTGCACTTGTGTTAGTGTTGAAAAACCACTTTTCGCACTTGTGTTAGTGTTGAAAAACCACTTTTCGCACTTGTGTTAGTGTTGAAAAACCACATTTCGCACTTGTGTTGGTGCAGGAAACCACTTTTGCACTTGTATTAGTGTTGAAAAACCACTTTTCGCACTTGTGTTAGTGTTGAAAAACCACTTTTCACACTTGTGTTAGTGTTGGAAAACCACTTTTCGCAATTGTGTTAGTGTTGAAAAACCACTTTTCGCACTTGTGTTAGTGTTGAAAAACCACTTTTCGCACTTGTGTTGGTGCAGGAAACCACCGTTGCACTTGTATTAGTGTGGAAAAAACACTTTTTGCACTTGTGATAGTGTTGAAAAACCACTTTTCGCACTTGTGTTAGTGTTGAAAAACCACTTTTCGCACCTGTGTTAGTTTTGAAAAACCACTTTTCGCACTTGTGTTGGTGCAGGAAACCACTTTTGCACTTGTATTAGTGTGGAAAAACCACTTTTCGCACTTGTGTTAGTGTTGAAAAACCACTTTTCGCACTTGTGTTAGTGTTGAAAAACCACTTTTCGCACTTGTGTTAGTGTTGAAAAACCACTTTTCGCACTTGTGTTAGTGTTGACAAACCACTTTTCGCACTTGTGTTGGTGCAGGAAACCACTTTTGCACTTGTATTAGTGTCTAAAAAACACTTTTCGCACTTGTGTTAGTGTTGAAAAACCACTTTTCGCACTTGTGTTAGTGTTGAAAAACCACTTTTCGCACTTGTGTTGGTGCAGGAAACCACTTTTGCACTTGTATTAGTGTGGAAAAAACACTTTTTGCACTTGTGTTAGTGTTGAAAAACCACTTTTCGCACTTGTGTTGGTGCAGGAAACCACTTTTGCACTTGTATTAGTGTGGAAAAAACACTTTTTGCACTTGTGTTAGTGTTGAAAAACCACTTTTCACACTTGTGTTGGTGCAGGAAACCACTTTTGCACTTGTATTAGTGTGGAAAAAACACTTTTTGCACTTGTGATAGTGTTGAAAAACAACTTTTCGCACTTGTGTTAGTGTTGAAAAACCACTTTTCGCACTTGTGTTAGTGTTGAAAAACCACTCTTCGCACTTGTGTTGGTGCAGGAAACCACTTTTGCACTTGTATTAGTGTGGAAAAAACACTTTTCGCACTTGTGTTAGTGTTGAAAAACCACTTTTCGCACTTGTGTTAGTGTTGAAAAACCACTTTTCGCACTTGTGTTGGTGCAGGAAACCACTTTTGCACTTGTATTAGTGTGGAAAAAACACTTTTCGCACTTGTGTTAGTGTTGAAAAACCACTTTTCGCACTTGTGTTAGTGTTGAAAAACCACTTTTCGCACTTGTGTTGGTGCAGGAAACCACTTTTGCACTTGTATTAGTGTGGAACAAACACTTTTCGCACTTGTGTCAGTGTTGAAAAACCACTTTTCGCACTTGTGTTAGTGTTGAAAAACCACTTTTCGCACTTGTGTTAGTGTTGAAAAACCACTTTTCGCACTTGTGTTGGTGCAGGAAACCACTTTTGCACTTGTATTAGTGCGGAAAAAACACTTTTCGCACTTGTGTTAGTGTTGAAAAACCACTTTTCGCACTTGTGTTAGTGTTGAAAAACCACTTTTCGCACTTGTGTTGGTGTGGAAAAAACACTTTTCGCACTTGTGTTAGTGTTGAAAAAACACTTTTTGCACTTGTGTTCGTGTTGAAAAACCACTTTTCGCACTTGTGTTAGTGTTGAAAAACCACTTTTTGCACTTGTGATAGTGTTGAAAACCCACTTTCCGCACTTGTGTTAGTGTTGAAAAACCACTTTTCGCACTTGTGTTAGTGTTGAAAAACCACTTTTTGCACTTGTGTTAGTGTTGAAAAACCACTTTTCGCACTTGTGTTGGTGCAGGAAACCACTTTTGCACTTGTATTAGTGTGGAAAAAACACTTTTCGCACTTGTGTTAATGTTGAAAAACCACTTTTCGCACTTGTGTTAGTGTTGAAAAACCACTTTTTGCACTTGTGATAGTGTTGAAAAACCACTTTTCGCACTTGTGTTAGTGTTGAAAAACCACTTTTCGCACTTGTGTTAGTGTTGAAAAACCACTTTTCGCACTTGTGTTAGTGTTGAAAAACCACTTTTCGCACTTGTGTTGGTGCAGGAAACCACGTTTGCACTTGTATTAGTGTGGAAAAAACACTTTTCGCACTTGTGTTAGTGTTGAAAAACCACTTTTCGCACTTGTGTTAGTGTTGAAAAACCACTTTTCGCACTTGTGTTAGTGTTGAAAAACCACTTTTCGCACTTGTGTTAGTGTTGAAAAACCACTCTTTGCACTTGTGTTAGTGTTGAAAAACCACTTTTCGCACTTGTGTTCGTGTTGAAAAACCACTTTTCACACTTGTGTTAGTGTTGAAAAACCACTTTTCGTACTTGTGTTAGTGTTGAAAAACCACTTTTCGCACTTGTGTTAGTGTTGAAAAACGACTTTTCGCACTTGTGTTGGTGTGGAAAAAACACTTTTCGCACTTGTGTTAGTGTTGAAAAAACACTTTTTGCACTTGTGTTAGTGTTGAAAAACCACTTTTCGCACTTGTGTTGGTGTTGAAAAACCACTTTTCGCACTTGTGTTAGTGTTGAAAAACCACTTTTTGCACTTGTGATAGTGTTGAAAAACCACTTTCCGCACTTGTGTTAGTGTTGAAAAACCACTTTTCGCACTTGTGTTAGTGTTGAAAAACCACTTTTCGCACTTGTGTTAGTGTTGAAAAACCACTTTTTGCACTTGTGTTAGTGATGAAAAACCACTTTTTGCACTTGTGTTGGTGCAGGAAACCACTTTTGCACTTGTATTAGTGTGGAAAAAACACTTTTCACACTTGTGTTAGTGTTGAAAAACCACTTTTCGCACTTGTGTTAGTGTTGAAAAACCACTTTTTGCACTTGTGTTGGTGCAGGAAACCATTTTTGCACTTGTATTAGTGTGGAAAAAACACTTTTTGCACTTGTGTTAGTGTTGAAAAACCACTCTTCACACTTGTGTTGGTGCAGGAAACCACTTTTGCACTTGTATTAGTGTGGAAAAAACACTTTTTGCACTTGTGATAGTGTTGAAAAACCACTTTTCGCACTTGTGTTAGTGTTGAAAAACCACTTTTCGCACTTGTGTTGGTGCAGGAAACCACTTTTGCACTTGTATTAGTGTGGAAAAAACACTTTTCGCACTTGTGTTAGTGTTGAAAAACCACTTTTCGCACTTGTGTTAGTGTTGAAAAACCACTTTTCGCACTTGTGTTAGTGTTGAAAAACCACTTTTCGCACTTGTGTTGGTGCAGGAAACCACTTTTGCACTTGTATTAGTGTGGGAAAAACACTTTTCGCACTTGTGTTAGTGTTGAAAAACCACTTTTCGCACTTGTGTTGGTGCAGGAAACCACTTTTGCACTTGTATTAGTGTGGAAAAAACACTTTTTGCACTTGTGATAGTGTTGAAAAACCACTTTTCGCACTTGTGTTAGTGTTGAAAAACCACTTTTCGCACTTGTGTTGGTGCAGGAAACCACTTTTGCACTTGTACTAGTGTCTAAAAAACACTTTTCGCACTTGTGTTAGTGTTGAAAAACCACTTTTCGCACTTGTGTTAGTGTTGAAAACCACTTTTCGCACTTGTGTTAGTGTTGAAAAACCACTTTTCGCACTTGTGTTGGTGCAGGAAACCACTTTTGCACTTGTATTAGTGTGGAAAAAACACTTTTTGCACTTGTGTTAGTGTTGAAAAACCACTTTTCGCACTTGTGTTAGTGTTGAAAAACCACTTTTCGCACTTGTGTTAGTGTTGAAAAACCACATTTCGCACTTGTGTTGGTGCAGGAAACCACTTTTGCACTTGTGTTGGTGCAGGAAACCACGTTTGCACTTGTATTAGTGTGGAAAAACCACTTTTCGCACTTGTGTTAGTGTTGAAAAACCACGTTTGCACTTGTATTAGTGTGGAAAAACCACTTTTCACACTTGTGTTAGTGTTGAAAACCACTTTTCGCACTTGTGTTAGTGTTGAAAAACCACTTTTCGCACTTGTGTTGGTGCAGGAAACCACTTTTGCACTTGTATTAGTGTGGAAAAACCACTTTTCGCACTTGTGTTAGTGTTGAAAAACCACTTTTCGCACTTGTGTTAGTGTTGAAAAACCACTTTTCGCACTTGTGTTAGTGTTGAAAAACCACTTTTCGCACTTGTGTTAGTGTTGAAAAACCACTTTTCGCACTTGTGTTAGTGTTGAAAAACCACTTTTCGCACTTGTGTTGGTGCAGGAAACCACGTTTGCACTTGTATTAGTGTGGAAAAAACACTTTTCGCACTTGTGTTAGTGTTGAAAAACCACTTTTCGCACTTGTGTTAGTGTTGAAAAACCACTTTTCGCACTTGTGTTAGTGTTGAAAAACCACTTTTCGCACTTGTGTTAGTGTTGAAAAACCACTCTTTGCACTTGTGTTAGTGTTGAAAAACCACTTTTCGCACTTGTGTTAGTGTTGAAAAACCACTTTTCACACTTGTGTTAGTGTTGAAAAACCACTTTTCGTACTTGTGTTAGTGTTGAAAAACCACTTTTCGCACTTGTGTTAGTGTTGAAAAACCACTTTTCGCACTTGTGTTGGTGTGGAAAAAACACTTTTCGCACTTGTGTTAGTGTTGAAAAAACACTTTTTGCACTTGGTTAGTGTTGAAAAACCACTTTTCGCACTTGTGTTGGTGTTGAAAAACCACTTTTCGCACTTGTGTTAGTGTTGAAAAACCACTTTTTGCACTTGTGATAGTGTTGAAAAACCACTTTCCGCACTTGTGTTAGTGTTGAAAAACCACTTTTCGCACTTGTGTTAGTGTTGAAAAACCACTTTTCGCACTTGTGTTAGTGTTGAAAAACCACTTTTTGCACTTGTGTTAGTGATGAAAAACCACTTTTTGCACTTGTGTTGGTGCAGGAAACCACTTTTGCACTTGTATTAGTGTGGAAAAAACACTTTTCACACTTGTGTTAGTGTTGAAAAACCACTTTTCGCACTTGTGTTAGTGTTGAAAAACCACTTTTTGCACTTGTGTTGGTGCAGGAAACCATTTTTGCACTTGTATTAGTGTGGAAAAAACACTTTTCGCACTTGTGTTAGTGTTGAAAAACCAATCTTCACACTTGTGTTGGTGCAGGAAACCACTTTTGCACTTGTATTAGTGTGGAAAAAACACTTTTTGCACTTGTGATAGTGTTGAAAAACCACTTTTCGCACTTGTGTTGGTGAAGGAAACCACTTTTGCACTTGTATTAGTGTGGAAAAAACACTTTTCGCACTTGTGTTAGTGTTGAAAAACCACTTTTCGCACTTGTGTTAGTGTTGAAAAACCACTTTTCGCACTTGTGTTAGTGTTGAAAAACCACTTTTCGCACTTGTGTTGGTGCAGGAAACCACTTTTGCACTTGTATTAGTGTGGGAAAAACACTATTCGCACTTGTGTTAGTGTTGAAAAACCACTTTTCGCACTTGTGTTGGTGCAGGAAACCACTTTTGCACTTGTATTAGTGTGGAAAAAACACTTTTTGCACTTGTGATAGTGTTGAAAAACCACTTTTCGCACTTGTGTTAGTGTTGAAAAACCACTTTTCGCACTTGTGTTGGTGCAGGAAACCACTTTTGCACTTGTACTAGTGTCTAAAAAACACTTTTCGCACTTGTGTTAGTGTTGAAAAACCACTTTTCGCACTTGTGTTAGTGTTGAAAACCACTTTTCGCACTTGTGTTAGTGTTGAAAAACCACTTTTCGCACTTGTGTTGGTGCAGGAAACCACTTTTGCACTTGTATTAGTGTGGAAAAAACACTTTTTGCACTTGTGTTAGTGTTGAAAAACCACTTTTCGCACTTGTGTTAGTGTTGAAAAACCACTTTTCGCACTTGTGTTAGTGTTGAAAAACCACATTTCGCACTTGTGTTGGTGCAGGAAACCACTTTTGCACTTGTATTAGTGTTGAAAAACCACTTTTCGCACTTGTGTTAGTGTTGAAAAACCACTTTTCACACTTGTGTTAGTGTTGGAAAACCACTTTTCGCAATTGTGTTAGTGTTGAAAAACCACTTTTCGCACTTGTGTTAGTGTTGAAAAACCACTTTTCGCACTTGTGTTGGTGCAGGAAACCACCGTTGCACTTGTATTAGTGTGGAAAAAACACTTTTTGCACTTGTGATAGTGTTGAAAAACCACTTTTCGCACTTGTGTTAGTGTTGAAAAACCACTTTTCGCACCTGTGTTAGTGTTGAAAAACCACTTTTCGCACTTGTGTTGGTGCAGGAAACCACTTTTGCACTTGTATTAGTGTGGAAAAACCACTTTTCGCACTTGTGTTAGTGTTGAAAAACCACTTTTCGCACTTGTGTTAGTGTTGAAAAACCACTTTTCGCACTTGTGTTAGTGTTGAAAAACCACTTTTCGCACTTGTGTTAGTGTTGACAAACCACTTTTCGCACTTGTGTTGGTGCAGGAAACCACTTTTGCACTTGTATTAGTGTCTAAAAAACACTTTTCGCACTTGTGTTAGTGTTGAAAAACCACTTTTCGCACTTGTGTTAGTGTTGAAAAACCACTTTTCGCACTTGTGTTGGTGCAGGAAACCACTTTTGCACTTGTATTAGTGTGGAAAAAACACTTTTTGCACTTGTGTTAGTGTTGAAAAACCACTTTTCGCACTTGTGTTGGTGCAGGAAACCACTTTTGCACTTGTATTAGTGTGGAAAAAACACTTTTTGCACTTGTGTTAGTGTTGAAAAACCACTTTTCACACTTGTGTTGGTGCAGGAAACCACTTTTGCACTTGTATTAGTGTGGAAAAAACACTTTTTGCACTTGTGATAGTGTTGAAAAACAACTTTTCGCACTTGTGTTAGTGTTGAAAAACCACTTTTCGCACTTGTGTTAGTGTTGAAAAACCACTCTTCGCACTTGTGTTGGTGCAGGAAACCACTTTTGCACTTGTATTAGTGTGGAAAAAACACTTTTCGCACTTGTGTTAGTGTTGAAAAACCACTTTTCGCACTTGTGTTAGTGTTGAAAAACCACTTTTCGCACTTGTGTTGGTGCAGGAAACCACTTTTGCACTTGTATTAGTGTGGAAAAAACACTTTTCGCACTTGTGTTAGTGTTGAAAAACCACTTTTCGCACTTGTGTTAGTGTTGAAAAACCACTTTTCGCACTTGTGTTGGTGCAGGAAACCACTTTTGCACTTGTATTAGTGTGGAACAAACACTTTTCGCACTTGTGTCAGTGTTGAAAAACCACTTTTCGCACTTGTGTTAGTGTTGAAAAACCACTTTTCGCACTTGTGTTAGTGTTGAAAAACCACTTTTCGCACTTGTGTTGGTGCAGGAAACCACTTTTGCACTTGTATTAGTGCGGAAAAAACACTTTTCGCACTTGTGTTAGTGTTGAAAAACCACTTTTCGCACTTGTGTTAGTGTTGAAAAACCACTTTTCGCACTTGTGTTGGTGCAGGAAACCACTTTTGCACTTGTATTAGTGTGGAAAAAAGACTTTTCGCACTTGTGTTAGTGTTGAAAAAACACTTTTCGCACTTGTGTTAGTGTTGAAAAACTACTTTTCACACTTGTGTTGGTGCAGGAAACCACTTTTACACTTGTATTAGTGTGGAAAAACCACTTTTCGCACTTGTGTTAGTGTTGAAAAACGACTTTTCGCATTTGTGTTAGTGTTGAAAAACCACTTTTCGCACTTGTGTTAGTGTTGAAAAACCACTTTTCGCACTTGTGTTGGTGCAGGAAACCACTTTTGCACTTGTATTAGTGTCTAAAAAACACTTTTCGCACTTGTGTTAGTGTTGAAAAACCACTTTTCGCACTTGTGTTAGTGTTGAAAAACCACTTTTCGCACTTGTGTTGGTGCAGGAAACCACTTTTGCACTTGTATTAGTGTGGAAAAAACACTTTTCGCACTTGTGTCAGTGTTGAAAAACCACTTTTCGCACTTGTGTTAGTGTTGAAAAACCACTTTTCGCACTTGTGTTGGTGCAGGAAACCACTTTTGCACTTGTATTAGTGTGGAAAAAACACTTTTCGCACTTGTGTTAGTGTTGAAAAACCACTTTTCGCACTTGTGTTAGTGTTGAAAAACCACTTTTCACACTTGTGTTGGTGCAGGAAACCACTTTTGCACTTGTATTAGTGTGGAAAAAACACTTTTCGCACTTGTGTTAGTGTTGAAAAACCACTTTTTGCACTTGTGTTAGTGTTGAAAAACCACTTTTTGCACTTGTGTTAGTGTTGAAAAACCACTTTTCGCACTTGTGTTAGTGTTGAAAAACCACTTTTCGCACTTGTGTTAGTGTTGAAAAACCACTTTTTGCACTTGTGTTAGTGTTGAAAAACCACTTTTCGCACTTGTGTTAGTGTTGAAAAACCACTTTTCGCACTTGTGTTAGTGTTGAAAAACCACTTTTCGCACTTGTGTTAGTGTTGAAAAACCACTTTTTGCACTTGTGATAGTGTTGAAAACCCACTTTCCGCACTTGTGTTAGTGTTGAAAAACCACTTTTCGCACTTGTGTTAGTGTTGAAAAACCACTTTTTGCACTTGTGTTAGTGTTGAAAAACCACTTTTCGCACTTGTGTTGGTGCAGGAAACCACTTTTGCACTTGTATTAGTGTGGGAAAAACACTTTTCGCACTTGTGTTAGTGTTGAAAAACCACTTTTCGCACTTGTGTTGGTGCAGGAAACCACTTTTGCACTTGTATTAGTGTGGAAAAAACACTTTTTGCACTTGTGATAGTGTTGAAAAACCACTTTTCGCACTTGTGTTAGTGTTGAAAAACCACTTTTCGCACTTGTGTTGGTGCAGGAAACCACTTTTGCACTTGTACTAGTGTCTAAAAAACACTTTTCGCACTTGTGTTAGTGTTGAAAAACCACTTTTCGCACTTGTGTTAGTGTTGAAAACCACTTTTCGCACTTGTGTTAGTGTTGAAAAACCACTTTTCGCACTTGTGTTGGTGCAGGAAACCACTTTTGCACTTGTATTAGTGTGGAAAAAACACTTTTTGCACTTGTGTTAGTGTTGAAAAACCACTTTTCGCACTTGTGTTAGTGTTGAAAAACCACTTTTCGCACTTGTGTTAGTGTTGAAAAACCACATTTCGCACTTGTGTTGGTGCAGGAAACCACTTTTGCACTTGTGTTGGTGCAGGAAACCACGTTTGCACTTGTATTAGTGTGGAAAAACCACTTTTCGCACTTGTGTTAGTGTTGAAAAACCACGTTTGCACTTGTATTAGTGTGGAAAAACCACTTTTCACACTTGTGTTAGTGTTGAAAACCACTTTTCGCACTTGTGTTAGTGTTGAAAAACCACTTTTCGCACTTGTGTTGGTGCAGGAAACCACTTTTGCACTTGTATTAGTGTGGAAAAACCACTTTTCGCACTTGTGTTAGTGTTGAAAAACCACTTTTCGCACTTGTGTTAGTGTTGAAAAACCACTTTTCGCACTTGTGTTAGTGTTGAAAAACCACTTTTCGCACTTGTGTTAGTGTTGAAAAACCACTTTTCGCACTTGTGTTAGTGTTGAAAAACCACTTTTCGCACTTGCGTTGGTGCAGGAAACCACGTTTGCACTTGTATTAGTGTGGAAAAAACACTTTTCGCACTTGTGTTAGTGTTGAAAAACCACTTTTCGCACTTGTGTTAGTGTTGAAAAACCACTTTTCGCACTTGTGTTAGTGTTGAAAAACCACTTTTCGCACTTGTGTTAGTGTTGAAAAACCACTCTTTGCACTTGTGTTAGTGTTGAAAAACCACTTTTCGCACTTGTGTTAGTGTTGAAAAACCACTTTTCACACTTGTGTTAGTGTTGAAAAACCACTTTTCGTACTTGTGTTAGTGTTGAAAAACCACTTTTCGCACTTGTGTTAGTGTTGAAAAACCACTTTTCGCACTTGTGTTGGTGTGGAAAAAACACTTTTCGCACTTGTGTTAGTGTTGAAAAAACACTTTTTGCACTTGGTTAGTGTTGAAAAACCACTTTTCGCACTTGTGTTGGTGTTGAAAAACCACTTTTCGCACTTGTGTTAGTGTTGAAAAACCACTTTTTGCACTTGTGATAGTGTTGAAAAACCACTTTCCGCACTTGTGTTAGTGTTGAAAAACCACTTTTCGCACTTGTGTTAGTGTTGAAAAACCACTTTTCGCACTTGTGTTAGTGTTGAAAAACCACTTTTTGCACTTGTGTTAGTGATGAAAAACCACTTTTTGCACTTGTGTTGGTGCAGGAAACCACTTTTGCACTTGTATTAGTGTGGAAAAAACACTTTTCACACTTGTGTTAGTGTTGAAAAACCACTTTTCGCACTTGTGTTAGTGTTGAAAAACCACTTTTTGCACTTGTGTTGGTGCAGGAAACCATTTTTGCACTTGTATTAGTGTGGAAAAAACACTTTTCGCACTTGTGTTAGTGTTGAAAAACCAATCTTCACACTTGTGTTGGTGCAGGAAACCACTTTTGCACTTGTATTAGTGTGGAAAAAACACTTTTTGCACTTGTGATAGTGTTGAAAAACCACTTTTCGCACTTGTGTTAGTGTTGAAAAACCACTTTTCGCACTTGTGTTGGTGAAGGAAACCACTTTTGCACTTGTATTAGTGTGGAAAAAACACTTTTCGCACTTGTGTTAGTGTTGAAAAACCACTTTTCGCACTTGTGTTAGTGTTGAAAAACCACTTTTCGCACTTGTGTTAGTGTTGAAAAACCACTTTTCGCACTTGTGTTGGTGCAGGAAACCACTTTTGCACTTGTATTAGTGTGGGAAAAACACTTTTCGCACTTGTGTTAGTGTTGAAAAACCACTTTTCGCACTTGTGTTGGTGCAGGAAACCACTTTTGCACTTGTATTAGTGTGGAAAAAACACTTTTTGCACTTGTGATAGTGTTGAAAAACCACTTTTCGCACTTGTGTTAGTGTTGAAAAACCACTTTTCGCACTTGTGTTGGTGCAGGAAACCACTTTTGCACTTGTACTAGTGTCTAAAAAACACTTTTCGCACTTGTGTTAGTGTTGAAAAACCACTTTTCGCACTTGTGTTAGTGTTGAAAACCACTTTTCGCACTTGTGTTAGTGTTGAAAAACCACTTTTCGCACTTGTGTTGGTGCAGGAAACCACTTTTGCACTTGTATTAGTGTGGAAAAAACACTTTTTGCACTTGTGTTAGTGTTGAAAAACCACTTTTCGCACTTGTGTTAGTGTTGAAAAACCACTTTTCGCACTTGTGTTAGTGTTGAAAAACCACATTTCGCACTTGTGTTGGTGCAGGAAACCACTTTTGCACTTGTATTAGTGTTGAAAAACCACTTTTCGCACTTGTGTTAGTGTTGAAAAACCACTTTTCACACTTGTGTTAGTGTTGGAAAACCACTTTTCGCAATTGTGTTAGTGTTGAAAAACCACTTTTCGCACTTGTGTTAGTGTTGAAAAACGACTTTTCGCACTTGTGTTGGTGCAGGAAACCACCGTTGCACTTGTATTAGTGTGGAAAAAACACTTTTTGCACTTGTGATAGTGTTGAAAAACCACTTTTCGCACTTGTGTTAGTGTTGAAAAACCACTTTTCGCACCTGTGTTAGTGTTGAAAAACCACTTTTCGCACTTGTGTTGGTGCAGGAAACCACTTTTGCACTTGTATTAGTGTGGAAAAACCACTTTTCGCACTTGTGTTAGTGTTGAAAAACCACTTTTCGCACTTGTGTTAGTGTTGAAAAACCACTTTTCGCACTTGTGTTAGTGTTGAAAAACCACTTTTCGCACTTGTGTTAGTGTTGACAAACCACTTTTCGCACTTGTGTTGGTGCAGGAAACCACTTTTGCACTTGTATTAGTGTCTAAAAAACACTTTTCGCACTTGTGTTAGTGTTGAAAAACCACTTTTCGCACTTGTGTTAGTGTTGAAAAACCACTTTTCGCACTTGTGTTGGTGCAGGAAACCACTTTTGCACTTGTATTAGTGTGGAAAAAACACTTTTTGCACTTGTGTTAGTGTTGAAAAACCACTTTTCGCACTTGTGTTGGTGCAGGAAACCACTTTTGCACTTGTATTAGTGTGGAAAAAACACTTTTTGCACTTGTGTTAGTGTTGAAAAACCACTTTTCACACTTGTGTTGGTGCAGGAAACCACTTTTGCACTTGTATTAGTGTGGAAAAAACACTTTTTGCACTTGTGATAGTGTTGAAAAACCACTTTTCGCACTTGTGTTAGTGTTGAAAAACCACTTTTCGCACTTGTGTTAGTGTTGAAAAACCACTCTTCGCACTTGTGTTGGTGCAGGAAACCACTTTTGCACTTGTATTAGTGTGGAAAAAACACTTTTCGCACTTGTGTTAGTGTTGAAAAACCACTTTTCGCACTTGTGTTAGTGTTGAAAAACCACTTTTCGCACTTGTGTTGGTGCAGGAAACCACTTTTGCACTTGTATTAGTGTGGAAAAAACACTTTTCGCACTTGTGTTAGTGTTGAAAAACCACTTTTCGCACTTGTGTTAGTGTTGAAAAACCACTTTTCGCACTTGTGTTGGTGCAGGAAACCACTTTTGCACTTGTATTAGTGTGGAACAAACACTTTTCGCACTTGTGTCAGTGTTGAAAAACCACTTTTCGCACTTGTGTTAGTGTTGAAAAACCACTTTTCGCACTTGTGTTAGTGTTGAAAAACCACTTTTCGCACTTGTGTTGGTGCAGGAAACCACTTTTGCACTTGTATTAGTGCGGAAAAAACACTTTTCGCACTTGTGTTAGTGTTGAAAAACCACTTTTCGCACTTGTGTTAGTGTTGAAAAACCACTTTTCGCACTTGTGTTGGTGCAGGAAACCACTTTTGCACTTGTATTAGTGTGGAAAAAAGACTTTTCGCACTTGTGTTAGTGTTGAAAAAACACTTTTCGCACTTGTGTTAGTGTTGAAAAACTACTTTTCACACTTGTGTTGGTGCAGGAAACCACTTTTACACTTGTATTAGTGTGGAAAAACCACTTTTCGCACTTGTGTTAGTGTTGAAAAACGACTTTTCGCATTTGTGTTAGTGTTGAAAAACCACTTTTCGCACTTGTGTTAGTGTTGAAAAACCACTTTTCGCACTTGTGTTGGTGCAGGAAACCACTTTTGCACTTGTATTAGTGTCTAAAAAACACTTTTCGCACTTGTGTTAGTGTTGAAAAACCACTTTTCGCACTTGTGTTAGTGTTGAAAAACCACTTTTCGCACTTGTGTTAGTGTTGAAAAACCACTTTTCGCACTTGTGTTGGTGCAGGAAACCACTTTTGCACTTGTATTAGTGTGGAAAAAACACTTTTCGCACTTGTGTCAGTGTTGAAAAACCACTTTTCGCACTTGTGTTAGTGTTGAAAAACCACTTTTCGCACTTGTGTTGGTGCAGGAAACCACTTTTGCACTTGTATTAGTGTGGAAAAAACACTTTTCGCACTTGTGTTAGTGTTGAAAAACCACTTTTCGCACTTGTGTTAGTGTTGACAAACCACTTTTCACACTTGTGTTGGTGCAGGAAACCACTTTTGCACTTGTATTAGTGTGGAAAAAACACTTTTCGCACTTGTGTTAGTGTTGAAAAACCACTTTTTGCACTTGTGTTAGTGTTGAAAAACCACTTTTTGCACTTGTGTTAGTGTTGAAAAACCACTTTTCGCACTTGTGTTAGTGTTGAAAAACCACTTTTCGCACTTGTGTTAGTGTTGAAAAACCACTTTTTGCACTTGTGTTAGTGTTGAAAAACCACTTTTCGCACTTGTGTTAGTGTTGAAAAACCACTTTTCGCACTTGTGTTAGTGTTGAAAAACCACTTTTCGCACTTGTGTTAGTGTTGAAAAACCACTTTTTGCACTTGTGATAGTGTTGAAAACCCACTTTCCGCACTTGTGTTAGTGTTGAAAAACCACTTTTCGCACTTGTGTTAGTGTTGAAAAACCACTTTTTGCACTTGTGTTAGTGTTGAAAAACCACTTTTCGCACTTGTGTTGGTGCAGGAAACCACTTTTGCACTTGTATTAGTGTGGAAAAAACACTTTTCGCACTTGTGTTAATGTTGAAAAACCACTTTTCGCACTTGTGTTAGTGTTGAAAAACCACTTTTCGCACTTGTGTTAGTGTTGAAAAACCACTTTTCGCACTTGTGTTGGTGCAGGAAACCACTTTTGCACTTGTATTAGTGTGGAAAAAACACTTTTCGCACTTGTGTTAGTGTTGAAAAACCACTTTTCGCACTTGTGTTGGTGCAGGAAACCACTTTTGCACTTGTATTAGTGTGGAAAAAACACTTTTTGCACTTGTGATAGTGTTGAAAAACCACTTTTCGCACTTGTGTTAGTGTTGAAAAACCACTTTTCGCACTTGTGTTGGTGCAGGAAACCACTTTTGCACTTGTACTAGTGTCTAAAAAACACTTTTCGCACTTGTGTTAGTGTTGAAAAACCACTTTTCGCACTTGTGTTAGTGTTGAAAACCACTTTTCGCACTTGTGTTAGTGTTGAAAAACCACTTTTCGCACTTGTGTTGGTGCAGGAAACCACTTTTACACTTGTATTAGTGTGGAAAAAACACTTTTTGCACTTGTGTTAGTGTTGAAAAACCACTTTTCGCACTTGTGTTAGTGTTGAAAAACCACTTTTCGCACTTGTGTTAGTGTTGAAAAACCACATTTCGCACTTGTGTTGGTGCAGGAAACCACTTTTGCACTTGTATTAGTGTTGAAAAACCACTTTTCGCACTTGTGTTAGTGTTGAAAAACCACTTTTCGCACTTGTGTTAGTGTTGAAAAACCACTTTTCGCACTTGTGTTAGTGTTGAAAAAGCACTTTTCGCACTTGTGTTGGTGCAGGAAACCACCTTTGCACTTGTATTAGTGTGGAAAAAACACTTTTTGCACTTGTGATAGTGTTGAAAAACCACTTTTCGCACTTGTGTTAGTGTTGAAAAACCACTTTTCGCACCTGTGTTAGTGTTGAAAAACCACTTTTCGCACTTGTGTTGGTGCAGGAAACCACTTTTGCACTTGTATTAGTGTGGAAAAAACACTTTTCGCACTTGTGTTAGTGTTGAAAAACGACTTTTCGCATTTGTGTTACTGTTGAAAAACCACTTTTCGCACTTGTGTTGGTGCAGGAAACCACTTTTGCACTTGTATTAGTGTGGAAAAAACACTTTTTGCACTTGTGATGGTGTTGAAAAACCACTTTTCGCACTTGTGTTGGTGCAGGAAACCACTTTTGCACTTGTACTAGTGTCTAAAAAACACTTTTCGCACTTGTGTTGGTGCAGTGTTGAAAAACGACTTTTCGCACTTGTGTTAGTGTTGAAAAACCACTTTTCGCACTTGTGCTGGTGCAGGAAACCACTTTTGCACTTGTATTAGTGTGGAAAAAACACTTTTCGCACTTGTGTTAGTGTTGAAAAACCACTTTTCGCACTTGTGTTAGTGTTGAAAAACTACTTTTCACACTTGTGTTGGTGCAGGAAACACTTTTGCACTTGTATTAGTGTGGAAAAACCACTTTTCGCACTTGTGTTAGTGTTGAAAAACCACTTTTCGCACTTGTGTTAGTGTTGAAAAACCACTTTTCGCACTTGTGTTAGTGTTGAAAAACCACTTTTCGCACTTGTGTTAGTGTTGACAAACCACTTTTCGCACTTGTGTTGGTGCAGGAAACCACTTTTGCACTTGTATTAGTGTCTAAAAAACACTTTTCGCACTTGTGTTAGTGTTGAAAAACCACTTTTCGCACTTGTGCTAGTGTTGAAAAACCACTTTTCGCACTTGTGTTGGTGCAGGAAACCACTTTTGCACTTGTATTAGTGTGGAAAAAACACTTTTTGCACTTGTGTTAGTGTTGAAAAACCACTTTTCGCACTTGTGTTGGTGCAGGAAACCACTTTTGCACTTGTATTAGTGTGGAAAAAACACTTTTTGCACTTGTGTTAGTGTTGAAAAACCACTTTTCACACTTGTGTTGGTGCAGGAAACCACTTTTGCACTTGTATTAGTGTGGAAAAAACACTTTTTGCACTTGTGATAGTATTGAAAAACCACTTTTCGCACTTGTGTTAGTGTTGAAAAACCACTTTTCGCACTTGTGTTAGTGTTGAAAAACCACTTTTCGCACTTGTGTTGGTGCAGGAAACCACTTTTGCACTTGTATTAGTGTGGAAAAAACACTTTTCGCACTTGTGTCAGTGTTGAAAAACCACTTTTCGCACTTGTGTTAGTGTTGAAAAACCACTTTTCGCACTTGTGTTAGTGTTGAAAAACCACTTTTCGCACTTGTGTTGGTGCAGGAAACCACTTTTGCACTTGTATTAGTGCGGAAAAAACACTTTTCGCACTTGTGTTAGTGTTGAAAAACCACTTTTCGCACTTGTGTTAGTGTTGAAAAACCACTTTTCGCACTTGTGTTAGTGTTGAAAAACTACTTTTCACACTTGTGTTGGTGCAGGAAACCACTTTTGCACTTGTATTAGTGTGGAAAAAACACTTTTCGCACTTGTGTTAGTGTTGAAAAACCACTTTTCGCACTTGTGTTAGTGTTGAAAAACCACTTTTCGCACTTGTTAGTGTTGAAAAACCACTTTTTGCACTTGTGTTAGTGTTGAAAAACCACTTTTCGCACTTGTGTTGGTGTGGAAAAAACACTTTTCGCACTTGTGTTAGTGTTGAAAAAACACTTTTTGCACTTGTGTTCGTGTTGAAAAACCACTTTTCGCACTTGTGTTAGTGTTGAAAAACCACTTTTTGCACTTGTGATAGTGTTGAAAACCCACTTTCCGCACTTGTGTTAGTGTTGAAAAACCACTTTTCGCACTTGTGTTAGTGTTGAAAAACCACTTTTTGCACTTGTGTTAGTGTTGAAAAACCACTTTTCGCACTTGTGTTGGTGCAGGAAACCACTTTTGCACTTGTATTAGTGTGGAAAAAACACTTTTCGCACTTGTGTTAATGTTGAAAAACCACTTTTCGCACTTGTGTTAGTGTTCAAAAACCACTTTTTGCACTTGTGATAGTGTTGAAAAACCACTTTTCGCACTTGTGTTAGTGTTGAAAAACCACTTTTCGCACTTGTGTTAGTGTTGAAAAACCACTTTTCGCACTTGTGTTAGTGTTGAAAAACCACTTTTCGCACTTGTGTTGGTGCAGGAAACCACTTTTGCACTTGTATTAGTGCGGAAAAAACACTTTTCGCACTTGTGTTAGTGTTGAAAAACCACTTTTCGCACTTGTGTTAGTGTTGAAAAACCACTTTTCGCACTTGTGTTAGTGTTGAAAAACTACTTTTCACACTTGTGTTGGTGCAGGAAACCACTTTTGCACTTGTATTAGTGTGGAAAAAACACTTTTCGCACTTGTGTTAGTGTTGAAAAACCACTTTTCGCACTTGTGTTAGTGTTGAAAAACCACTTTTCGCACTTGTTAGTGTTGAAAAACCACTTTTTGCACTTGTGTTAGTGTTGAAAAACCACTTTTCGCACTTGTGTTGGTGTGGAAAAAACACTTTTCGCACTTGTGTTAGTGTTGAAAAAACACTTTTTGCACTTGTGTTCGTGTTGAAAAACCACTTTTCGCACTTGTGTTAGTGTTGAAAAACCACTTTTTGCACTTGTGATAGTGTTGAAAACCCACTTTCCGCACTTGTGTTAGTGTTGAAAAACCACTTTTCGCACTTGTGTTAGTGTTGAAAAACCACTTTTTGCACTTGTGTTAGTGTTGAAAAACCACTTTTCGCACTTGTGTTGGTGCAGGAAACCACTTTTGCACTTGTATTAGTGTGGAAAAAACACTTTTCGCACTTGTGTTAATGTTGAAAAACCACTTTTCGCACTTGTGTTAGTGTTGAAAAACCACTTTTTGCACTTGTGATAGTGTTGAAAAACCACTTTTCGCACTTGTGTTAGTGTTGAAAAACCACTTTTCGCACTTGTGTTAGTGTTGAAAAACCACTTTTCGCACTTGTGTTAGTGTTGAAAAACCACTTTTCGCACTTGTGTTGGTGCAGGAAACCACGTTTGCACTTGTATTAGTGTGGAAAAAACACTTTTCGCACTTGTGTTAGTGTTGAAAAACCACTTTTCGCACTTGTGTTAGTGTTGAAAAACCACTTTTCGCACTTGTGTTAGTGTTGAAAAACCACTTTTCGCACTTGTGTTAGTGTTGAAAAACCACTTTTCGCACTTGTGTTAGTGTTGAAAAACCACTCTTTGCACTTGTGTTAGTGTTGAAAAACCACTTTTCGCACTTGTGTTAGTGTTGAAAAACCACTTTTCGTACTTGTGTTAGTGTTGAAAAACCACTTTTCGTACTTGTGTTAGTGTTGAAAAACCACTTTTCGCACTTGTGTTAGTGTTGAAAAACCACTTTTCGCACTTGTGTTGGTGTGGAAAAAACACTTTTCGCACTTGTGTTAGTGTTGAAAAAACACTTTTTGCACTTGTGTTAGTGTTGAAAAACCACTTTTCGCACTTGTGTTGGTGTTGAAAAACCACTTTTCGCACTTGTGTTAGTGTTGAAAAACCACTTTTCGCACTTGTGTTAGTGTTGAAAAACCACTTTTTGCACTTGTGTTAGTGATGAAAAACCACTTTTTGCACTTGTGTTGGTGCAGGAAACCACTTTTGCACTTGTATTAGTGTGGAAAAAACACTTTTCACACTTGTGTTAGTGTTGAAAAACCACTTTTCGCACTTGTGTTAGTGTTGAAAAACCACTTTTTGCACTTGTGTTGGTGCAGGAAACCATTTTTGCACTTGTATTAGTGTGGAAAAAACACTTTTCGCACTTGTGTTAGTGTTGAAAAACCACTCTTCACACTTGTGTTGGTGCAGGAAACCACTTTTGCACTTGTATTAGTGTGGAAAAAACACTTTTTGCACTTGTGATAGTGTTGAAAAACCACTTTTCGCACTTGTGTTGGTGCAGGAAACCACTTTTGCACTTGTATTAGTGTGGAAAAAACACTTTTCGCACTTGTGTTAGTGTTGAAAAACCACTTTTCGCACTTGTGTTAGTGTTGAAAAACCACTTTTCGCACTTGTGTTAGTGTTGAAAAACCACTTTTCGCACTTGTGTTGGTGCAGGAAACCACTTTTGCACTTGTATTAGTGTGGGAAAAACACTTTTCGCACTTGTGTTAGTGTTGAAAAACCACTTTTCGCACTTGTGTTGGTGCAGGAAACCACTTTTGCACTTGTATTAGTGTGGAAAAAACACTTTTTGCACTTGTGATAGTGTTGAAAAACCACTTTTCGCACTTGTGTTAGTGTTGAAAAACCACTTTTCGCACTTGTGTTGGTGCAGGAAACCACTTTTGCACTTGTACTAGTGTCTAAAAAACACTTTTCGCACTTGTGTTAGTGTTGAAAAACCACTTTTCGCACTTGTGTTAGTGTTGAAAACCACTTTTCGCACTTGTGTTAGTGTTGAAAAACCACTTTTCGCACTTGTGTTGGTGCAGGAAACCACTTTTGCACTTGTATTAGTGTGGAAAAAACACTTTTTGCACTTGTGTTAGTGTTGAAAAACCACTTTTCGCACTTGTGTTAGTGTTGAAAAACCACTTTTCGCACTTGTGTTGGTGTTGAAAAACCACATTTCGCACTTGTGTTGGTGCAGGAAACCACTTTTGCACTTGTATTAGTGTTGAAAAACCACTTTTCGCACTTGTGTTAGTGTTGAAAAACCACTTTTCACACTTGTGTTAGTGTTGGAAAACCACTTTTCGCAATTGTGTTAGTGTTGAAAAACCACTTTTCGCATTTGTGTTAGTGTTGAAAAACCACTTTTCGCACTTGTGTTGGTGCAGGAAACCACCTTTGCACTTGTATTAGTGTGGAAAAAACACTTTTTGCACTTGTGATAGTGTTGAAAAACCACTTTTCGCACTTGTGTTAGAGTTGAAAAACCACTTTTCGCACCTGTGTTAGTGTTGAAAAACCACTTTTCGCACTTGTGTTGGTGCAGGAAACCACTTTTGCACTTGTATTAGTGTGGAAAAACCACTTTTCGCACTTGTGTTAGTGTTGAAAAACGACTTTTCGCACTTGTGTTAGTGTTGAAAAACCACTTTTCGCACTTGTGTTAGTGTTGAAAAACCACTTTTCGCACTTGTGTTAGTGTTGACAAACCACTTTTCGCACTTGTGTTGGTGCAGGAAACCACTTTTGCACTTGTATTAGTGTCTAAAAAACACTTTTCGCACTTGTGTTAGTGTTGAAAAACCACTTTTCGCACTTGTGTTAGTGTTGAAAAACCACTTTTCGCACTTGTGTTGGTGCAGGAAACCACTTTTGCACTTGTATTAGTGTGGAAAAAACACTTTTTGCACTTGTGTTAGTGTTGAAAAACCACTTTTCGCACTTGTGTTGGTGCAGGAAACCACTTTTGCACTTGTATTAGTGTGGAAAAAACACTTTTTGCACTTGTGTTAGTGTTGAAAAACCACTTTTCACACTTGTGTTGGTGCAGGAAACCACTTTTGCACTTGTATTAGTGTGGAAAAAACACTTTTTGCACTTGTGATAGTGTTGAAAAACCACTTTTCGCACTTGTGTTAGTGTTGAAAAACCACTTTTCGCACTTGTGTTAGTGTTGAAAAACCACTCTTCGCACTTGTGTTGGTGCAGGAAACCACTTTTGCACTTGTATTAGTGTGGAAAAAACACTTTTCGCACTTGTGTTAGTGTTGAAAAACCACTTTTCGCACTTGTGTTAGTGTTGAAAAACCACTTTTCGCACTTGTGTTGGTGCAGGAAACCACTTTTGCACTTGTATTAGTGTGGAAAAAACACTTTTCGCACTTGTGTTAGTGTTGAAAAACCACTTTTCGCACTTGTGTTAGTGTTGAAAAACCACTTTTCGCACTTGTGTTGGTGCAGGAAACCACTTTTGCACTTGTATTAGTGTGGAACAAACACTTTTCGCAGTTGTGTCAGTGTTGAAAAACCACTTTTCGCACTTGTGTTAGTGTTGAAAAACCACTTTTCGCAATTGTGTTAGTGTTGAAAAACCACTTTTCGCACTTGTGTTGGTGCAGGAAACCACTTTTGCACTTGTATTAGTGCGGAAAAAACACTTTTCGCACTTGTGTTAGTGTTGAAAAACCACTTTTCGCACTTGTGTTAGTGTTGAAAAACCACTTTTCGCACTTGTGTTGGTGCAGGAAACCACTTTTGCACTTGTATTAGTGTGGAAAAAACACTTTTCGCACTTGTGTTAGTGTTGAAAAACCACTTTTCGCACTTGTGTTGGTGCAGGAAACCACTTTTGCACTTGTATTAGTGTGGAAAAACCACTTTTCGCACTTGTGTTAGTGTTGAAAAACCACTTTTCGCACTTGTGTTAGTGTTGAAAAACCACTTTTCGCACTTGTGTTAGTGTTGAAAAACCACTTTTCGCACTTGTGTTAGTGTTGACAAACCACTTTTCGCACTTGTGTTGGTGCAGGAAACCACTTTTGCACTTGTATTAGTGTCTAAAAAACACTTTTCGCACTTGTGTTAGTGTTGAAAAACCACTTTTCGCACTTGTGTTAGTGTTGAAAAACCACTTTTCGCACTTGTGTTGGTGCAGGAAACCACTTTTGCACTTGTATTAGTGTGGAAAAAACACTTTTTGCACTTGTGTTAGTGTTGAAAAACCACTTTTCGCACTTGTGTTGGTGCAGGAAACCACTTTTGCACTTGTATTAGTGTGGAAAAAACACTTTTTGCACTTGTGTTAGTGTTGAAAAACCACTTTTCACACTTGTGTTGGTGCAGGAAACCACTTTTGCACTTGTATTAGTGTGGAAAAAACACTTTTTGCACTTGTGATAGTGTTGAAAAACCACTTTTCGCACTTGTGTTAGTGTTGAAAAACCACTTTTCGCACTTGTGTTAGTGTTGAAAAACCACTCTTCGCACTTGTGTTGGTGCAGGAAACCACTTTTGCACTTGTATTAGTGTGGAAAAAACACTTTTCGCACTTGTGTTAGTGTTGAAAAACCACTTTTCGCACTTGTGTTAGTGTTGAAAAACCACTTTTCGCACTTGTGTTGGTGCAGGAAACCACTTTTGCACTTGTATTAGTGTGGAAAAAACACTTTTCGCACTTGTGTTAGTGTTGAAAAACCACTTTTCGCACTTGTGTTAGTGTTGAAAAACCACTTTTCGCACTTGTGTTGGTGCAGGAAACCACTTTTGCACTTGTATTAGTGTGGAACAAACACTTTTCGCACTTGTGTCAGTGTTGAAAAACCACTTTTCGCACTTGTGTTAGTGTTGAAAAACCACTTTTCGCACTTGTGTTAGTGTTGAAAAACCACTTTTCGCACTTGTGTTGGTGCAGGAAACCACTTTTGCACTTGTATTAGTGCGGAAAAAACACTTTTCGCACTTGTGTTAGTGTTGAAAAACCACTTTTCGCACTTGTGTTAGTGTTGAAAAACCACTTTTCGCACTTGTGTTGGTGCAGGAAACCACTTTTGCACTTGTATTAGTGTGGAAAAAACACTTTTCGCACTTGTGTTAGTGTTGAAAAAACACTTTTCGCACTTGTGTTAGTGTTGAAAAACTACTTTTCACACTTGTGTTGGTGCAGGAAACCACTTTTACACTTGTATTAGTGTGGAAAAACCACTTTTCGCACTTGTGTTAGTGTTGAAAAACGACTTTTCGCACTTGTGTTAGTGTTGAAAAAACACTTTTTGCACTTGTGTTAGTGTTGAAAAACCACTTTTCGCACTTGTGTTGGTGTTGAAAAACCACTTTTCGCACTTGTGTTAGTGTTGAAAAACCACTTTTTGCACTTGTGATAGTGTTGAAAAACCACTTTCCGCACTTGTGTTAGTGTTGAAAAACCACTTTTCGCACTTGTGTTAGTGTTGAAAAACCACTTTTCGCACTTGTGTTAGTGTTGAAAAACCACTTTTTGCACTTGTGTTAGTGATGAAAAACCACTTTTTGCACTTGTGTTGGTGCAGGAAACCACTTTTGCACTTGTATTAGTGTGGAAAAAACACTTTTCACACTTGTGTTAGTGTTGAAAAACCACTTTTCGCACTTGTGTTAGTGTTGAAAAACCACTTTTTGCACTTGTGTTGGTGCAGGAAACCATTTTTGCACTTGTATTAGTGTGGAAAAAACACTTTTCGCACTTGTGTTAGTGTTGAAAAACCACTCTTCACACTTGTGTTGGTGCAGGAAACCACTTTTGCACTTGTATTAGTGTGGTAAAAACACTTTTTGCACTTGTGATAGTGTTGAAAAACCACTTTTCGCACTTGTGTTAGTGTTGAAAAACCACTTTTCGCACTTGTGTTGGTGCAGGAAACCACTTTTGCACTTGTATTAGTGTGGAAAAAACACTTTTCGCACTTGTGTTAGTGTTGAAAAACCACTTTTCGCACTTGTGTTAGTGTTGAAAAACCACTTTTCGCACTTGTGTTAGTGTTGAAAAACCACTTTTCGCACTTGTGTTGGTGCAGGAAACCACTTTTGCACTTGTATTAGTGTGGGAAAAACACTTTTCGCACTTGTGTTAGTGTTGAAAAACCACTTTTCGCACTTGTGTTGGTGCAGGAAACCACTTTTGCACTTGTATTAGTGTGGAAAAAACACTTTTTGCACTTGTGATAGTGTTGAAAAACCACTTTTCGCACTTGTGTTAGTGTTGAAAAACCACTTTTCGCACTTGTGTTGGTGCAGGAAACCACTTTTGCACTTGTACTAGTGTCTAAAAAACACTTTTCGCACTTGTGTTAGTGTTGAAAAACCACTTTTCGCACTTGTGTTAGTGTTGAAAACCACTTTTCGCACTTGTGTTAGTGTTGAAAAACCACTTTTCGCACTTGTGTTGGTGCAGGAAACCACTTTTGCACTTGTATTAGTGTGGAAAAAACACTTTTTGCACTTGTGTTAGTGTTGAAAAACCACTTTTCACACTTGTGTTAGTGTTGAAAAACCACTTTTCGCACTTGTGTTAGTGTTGAAAAACCACATTTCGCACTTGTGTTGGTGCAGGAAACCACTTTTGCACTTGTATTAGTGTTGAAAAACCACTTTTCGCACTTGTGTTAGTGTTGAAAAACCACTTTTCACACTTGTGTTAGTGTTGGAAAACCACTATTCGCAATTGTGTTAGTGTTGAAAAACCACTTTTCGCACTTGTGTTAGTGTTGAAAAACCACTTTTCGCACTTGTGTTGGTGCAGGAAACCACCTTTGCACTTGTATTAGTGTGGAAAAAACACTTTTTGCACTTGTGATAGTGTTGAAAAACCACTTTTCGCACTTGTGTTAGAGTTGAAAAACCACTTTTCGCACCTGTGTTAGTGTTGAAAAACCACTTTTCGCACTTGTGTTGGTGCAGGAAACCACTTTTGCACTTGTATTAGTGTGGAAAAACCACTTTTCGCACTTGTGTTAGTGTTGAAAAACGACTTTTCGCACTTGTGTTAGTGTTGAAAAACCACTTTTCGCACTTGTGTTAGTGTTGAAAAACCACTTTTCGCACTTGTGTTAGTGTTGACAAACCACTTTTCGCACTTGTGTTGGTGCAGGAAACCACTTTTGCACTTGTATTAGTGTCTAAAAAACACTTTTCGCACTTGTGTTAGTGTTGAAAAACCACTTTTCGCACTTGTGTTAGTGTTGAAAAACCACTTTTCGCACTTGTGTTGGTGCAGGAAACCACTTTTGCACTTGTATTAGTGTGGAAAAAACACTTTTTGCACTTGTGTTAGTGTTGAAAAACCACTTTTCGCACTTGTGTTGGTGCAGGAAACCACTTTTGCACTTGTATTAGTGTGGAAAAAACACTTTTTGCACTTGTGTTAGTGTTGAAAAACCACTTTTCACACTTGTGTTGGTGCAGGAAACCACTTTTGCACTTGTATTAGTGTGGAAAAAACACTTTTTGCACTTGTGATAGTGTTGAAAAACCACTTTTCGCACTTGTGTTAGTGTTGAAAAACCACTTTTCGCACTTGTGTTAGTGTTGAAAAACCACTCCTCGCACTTGTGTTGGTGCAGGAAACCACTTTTGCACTTGTATTAGTGTGGAAAAAACACTTTTCGCACTTGTGTCAGTGTTGAAAAACCACTTTTCGCACTTGTGTTAGTGTTGAAAAACCACTTTTGGCACTTGTGTTGGTGCAGGAAACCACTTTTGCACTTGTATTAGTGTGGAAAAAACACTTTTCGCACTTGTGTTAGTGTTGAAAAACCACTTTTCGCACTTGTGTTGGTGCAGGAAACCACTTTTGCACTTGTATTAGTGTGGAAAAACCACTTTTCGCACTTGTGTTAGTGTTGAAAAACCACTTTTCGCACTTGTGTTAGTGTTGAAAAACCACTTTTCGCACTTGTGTTAGTGTTGAAAAACCACTTTTCGCACTTGTGTTAGTGTTGACAAACCACTTTTCGCACTTGTGTTGGTGCAGGAAACCACTTTTGCACTTGTATTAGTGTCTAAAAAACACTTTTCGCACTTGTGTTAGTGTTGAAAAACCACTTTTCGCACTTGTGTTAGTGTTGAAAAACCACTTTTCGCACTTGTGTTGGTGCAGGAAACCACTTTTGCACTTGTATTAGTGTGGAAAAAACACTTTTTGCACTTGTGTTAGTGTTGAAAAACCACTTTTCGCACTTGTGTTGGTGCAGGAAACCACTTTTGCACTTGTATTAGTGTGGAAAAAACACTTTTTGCACTTGTGTTAGTGTTGAAAAACCACTTTTCACACTTGTGTTGGTGCAGGAAACCACTTTTGCACTTGTATTAGTGTGGAAAAAACACTTTTTGCACTTGTGATAGTGTTGAAAAACCACTTTTCGCACTTGTGTTAGTGTTGAAAAACCACTTTTCGCACTTGTGTTAGTGTTGAAAAACCACTCTTCGCACTTGTGTTGGTGCAGGAAACCACTTTTGCACTTGTATTAGTGTGGAAAAAACACTTTTCGCACTTGTGTTAGTGTTGAAAAACCACTTTTCGCACTTGTGTTAGTGTTGAAAAACCACTTTTCGCACTTGTGTTGGTGCAGGAAACCACTTTTGCACTTGTATTAGTGTGGAAAAAACACTTTTCGCACTTGTGTTAGTGTTGAAAAACCACTTTTCGCACTTGTGTTAGTGTTGAAAAACCACTTTTCGCACTTGTGTTGGTGCAGGAAACCACTTTTGCACTTGTATTAGTGTGGAACAAACACTTTTCGCACTTGTGTCAGTGTTGAAAAACCACTTTTCGCACTTGTGTTAGTGTTGAAAAACCACTTTTCGCACTTGTGTTAGTGTTGAAAAACCACTTTTCGCACTTGTGTTGGTGCAGGAAACCACTTTTGCACTTGTATTAGTGCGGAAAAAACACTTTTCGCACTTGTGTTAGTGTTGAAAAACCACTTTTCGCACTTGTGTTAGTGTTGAAAAACCACTTTTCGCACTTGTGTTGGTGCAGGAAACCACTTTTGCACTTGTATTAGTGTGGAAAAAACACTTTTCGCACTTGTGTTAGTGTTGAAAAAACACTTTTCGCACTTGTGTTAGTGTTGAAAAACTACTTTTCACACTTGTGTTGGTGCAGGAAACCACTTTTACACTTGTATTAGTGTGGAAAAACCACTTTTCGCACTTGTGTTAGTGTTGAAAAACGACTTTTCGCATTTGTGTTAGTGCTGAAAAACCACTTTTCGCACTTGTGTTAGTGTTGAAAAACCACTTTTCGCAGTTGTGTTGGTGCAGGAAACCACTTTTGCACTTGTATTAGTGTCTAAAAAACACTTTTCGCACTTGTGTTAGTGTTGAAAAACCACTTTTCGCACTTGTGTTAGTGTTGAAAAACCACTTTTCGCACTTGTGTTAGTGTTGAAAAACCACTTTTCGCACTTGTGTTGGTGCAGGAAACCACTTTTGCACTTGTATTAGTGTGGAAAAAACACTTTTCGCACTTGTGTCAGTGTTGAAAAACCACTTTTCGCACTTGTGTTAGTGTTGAAAAACCACTTTTCGCACTTGTGTTGGTGCAGGAAACCACTTTTGCACTTGTATTAGTGTGGAAAAAACACTTTTCGCACTTGTGTTAGTGTTGAAAAACCACTTTTCGCACTTGTGTTAGTGTTGAAAAACCACTTTTCACACTTGTGTTGGTGCAGGAAACCACTTTTGCACTTGTATTAGTGTGGAAAAAACACTTTTCGCACTTGTGTTAGTGTTGAAAAACCACTTTTTGCACTTGTGTTAGTGTTGAAAAACCACTTTTTGCACTTGTGTTAGTGTTGAAAAACCACTTTTCGCACTTGTGTTAGTGTTGAAAAACCACTTTTTGCACTTGTGTTAGTGTTGAAAAACCACTTTTCGCACTTGTGTTGGTGCAGGAAACCACTTTTGCACTTGTATTAGTGTGGAAAAAACACTTTTCGCACTTGTGTTAATGTTGAAAAACCACTTTTCGCACTTGTGTTAGTGTTGAAAAACCACTTTTCGCACTTGTGTTAGTGTTGAAAAACCACTTTTCGCACTTGTGTTAGTGTTGAAAAACCACTTTTCGCACTTGTGTTGGTGCAGGAAACCACTTTTGCACTTGTATTAGTGTGGAAAAAACACTTTTCGCACTTGTGTTAGTGTTGAAAAACCACTTTTCGCACTTGTGTTGGTGCAGGAAACCACTTTTGCACTTGTATTAGTGTGGAAAAAACACTTTTTGCACTTGTGATAGTGTTGAAAAACCACTTTTCGCACTTGTGTTAGTGTTGAAAAACCACTTTTCGCACTTGTGTTGGTGCAGGAAACCACTTTTGCACTTGTACTAGTGTCTAAAAAACACTTTTCGCACTTGTGTTAGTGTTGAAAAACCACTTTTCGCACTTGTGTTAGTGTTGAAAACCACTTTTCGCACTTGTGTTAGTGTTGAAAAACCACTTTTCGCACTTGTGTTGGTGCAGGAAACCACTTTTGCACTTGTATTAGTGTGGAAAAAACACTTTTTGCACTTGTGTTAGTGTTGAAAAACCACTTTTCGCACTTGTGTTAGTGTTGAAAAACCACTTTTCGCACTTGTGTTAGTGTTGAAAAACCACTTTTCGCACTTGTGTTGGTGCAGGAAACCACCTTTGCACTTGTATTATTGTGGAAAAAACACTTTTTGCACTTGTGATAGTGTTGAAAAACCACTTTTCGCACTTGTGTTAGTGTTGAAAAACCACTTTTCGCACCTGTGTTAGTGTTGAAAAACCACTTTTCGCACTTGTGTTGGTGCAGGAAACCACTTTTGCACTTGTATTAGTGTGGAAAAAACACTTTTCGCACTTGTGTTAGTGTTGAAAAACGACTTTTCGCATTTGTGTTACTGTTGAAAAACCACTTTTCGCACTTGTGTTGGTGCAGGAAACCACTTTTGCACTTGTATTAGTGTGGAAAAAACACTTTTTGCACTTGTGATGGTGTTGAAAAACCACTTTTCGCACTTGTGTTGGTGCAGGAAACCACTTTTGCACTTGTACTAGTGTCTAAAAAACACTTTTCGCACTTGTGTTGGTGCAGTGTTGAAAAACGACTTTTCGCACTTGTGTTAGTGTTGAAAAACCACTTTTCGCACTTGTGCTGGTGCAGGAAACCACTTTTGCACTTGTTTTAGTGTGGAAAAAACACTTTTCGCACTTGTGTTAGTGTTGAAAAACCACTTTTCGCACTTGTGTTAGTGTTGAAAAACTACTTTTCACACTTGTGTTGGTGCAGGAAACACTTTTGCACTTGTATTAGTGTGGAAAAACCACTTTTCGCACTTGTGTTAGTGTTGAAAAACCACTTTTCGCACTTGTGTTAGTGTTGAAAAACCACTTTTCGCACTTGTGTTAGTGTTGAAAAACCACTTTTCGCACTTGTGTTAGTGTTGACAAACCACTTTTCGCACTTGTGTTGGTGCAGGAAACCACTTTTGCACTTGTATTAGTGTCTAAAAAACACTTTTCGCACTTGTGTTAGTGTTGAAAAACCACTTTTCGCACTTGTGTTAGTGTTGAAAAACCACTTTTCGCACTTGTGTTGGTGCAGGAAACCACTTTTGCACTTGTATTAGTGTGGAAAAAACACTTTTTGCACTTGTGTTAGTGTTGAAAAACCACTTTTCGCACTTGTGTTGGTGCAGGAAACCACTTTTGCACTTGTATTAGTGTGGAAAAAACACTTTTTGCACTTGTGTTAGTGTTGAAAAACCACTTTTCACACTTGTGTTGGTGCAGGAAACCACTTTTGCACTTGTATTAGTGTGGAAAAAACACTTTTTGCACTTGTGATAGTATTGAAAAACCACTTTTCGCACTTGTGTTAGTGTTGAAAAAACCACTTTTCGCACTTGTGTTAGTGTTGAAAAACCACTTTTCGCACTTGTGTTGGTGCAGGAAACCACTTTTGCACTTGTATTAGTGTGGAAAAAACACTTTTCGCACTTGTGTCAGTGTTGAAAAACCACTTTTCGCAATTGTGTTAGTGTTGAAAAACCACTTTTCGCACTTGTGTTAGTGTTGAAAAACCACTTTTCGCACTTGTGTTGGTGCAGGAAACCACTTTTGCACTTGTATTAGTGCGGAAAAAACACTTTTCGCACTTGTGTTAGTGTTGAAAAACCACTTTTCGCACTTGTGTTAGTGTTGAAAAACCACTTTTCGCACTTGTGTTAGTGTTGAAAAACTACTTTTCACACTTGTGTTGGTGCAGGAAACCACTTTTGCACTTGTATTAGTGTGGAAAAAACACTTTTCGCACTTGTGTTAGTGTTGAAAAACCACTTTTCGCACTTGTGTTAGTGTTGAAAAACCACTTTTCGCACTTGTTAGTGTTGAAAAACCACTTTTTGCACTTGTGTTAGTGTTGAAAAACCACTTTTCGCACTTGTGTTGGTGTGGAAAAAACACTTTTCGCACTTGTGTTAGTGTTGAAAAAACACTTTTTGCACTTGTGTTCGTGTTGAAAAACCACTTTTCGCACTTGTGTTAGTGTTGAAAAACCACTTTTTGCACTTGTGATAGTGTTGAAAACCCACTTTCCGCACTTATGTTAGTGTTGAAAAACCACTTTTCGCACTTGTGTTAGTGTTGAAAAACCACTTTTTGCACTTGTGTTAGTGATGAAAAACCACTTTTCGCACTTGTGTTGGTGCAGGAAACCACTTTTGCACTTGTTTTAGTGTGGAAAAACCACTTTTCGCACTTGTGTTAGTGTTGAAAAACCACTTTTCGCACTTGTGTTAGTGTTGAAAAACTACTTTTCACACTTGTGTTGGTGCAGGAAACACTTTTGCACTTGTATTAGTGTGGAAAAACCACTTTTCGCACTTGTGTTAGTGTTGAAAAACCACTTTTCGCACTTGTGTTAGTGTTGAAAAACCACTTTTCGCACTTGTGTTAGTGTTGAAAAACCACTTTTCGCACTTGTGTTAGTGTTGACAAACCACTTTTCGCACTTGTGTTGGTGCAGGAAACCACTTTTGCACTTGTATTAGTGTCTAAAAAACACTTTTCGCACTTGTGTTAGTGTTGAAAAACCACTTTTCGCACTTGTGTTAGTGTTGAAAAACCACTTTTCGCACTTGTGTTGGTGCAGGAAACCACTTTTGCACTTGTATTAGTGTGGAAAAAACACTTTTTGCACTTGTGTTAGTGTTGAAAAACCACTTTTCGCACTTGTGTTGGTGCAGGAAACCACTTTTGCACTTGTATTAGTGTGGAAAAAACACTTTTTGCACTTGTGTTAGTGTTGAAAAACCACTTTTCACACTTGTGTTGGTGCAGGAAACCACTTTTGCACTTGTATTAGTGTGGAAAAAACACTTTTTGCACTTGTGATAGTATTGAAAAACCACTTTTCGCACTTGTGTTAGTGTTGAAAAACCACTTTTCGCACTTGTGTTAGTGTTGAAAAACCACTTTTCGCACTTGTGTTGGTGCAGGAAACCACTTTTGCACTTGTATTAGTGTGGAAAAACCACTTTTCGCACTTGTGTCAGTGTTGAAAAACCACTTTTCGCACTTGTGTTAGTGTTGAAAAACCACTTTTCGCACTTGTGTTGGTGCAGGAAACCACTTTTGCACTTGTATTAGTGCGGAAAAAACACTTTTCGCACTTGTGTTAGTGTTGAAAAACCACTTTTCGCACTTGTGTTAGTGTTGAAAAACCACTTTTCGCACTTGTGTTAGTGTTGAAAAACTACTTTTCACACTTGTGTTGGTGCAGGAAACCACTTTTGCACTTGTATTAGTGTGGAAAAAACACTTTTCGCACTTGTGTTAGTGTTGAAAAACCACTTTTCGCACTTGTGTTAGTGTTGAAAAACCACTTTTCGCACTTGTTAGTGTTGAAAAACCACTTTTTGCACTTGTGTTAGTGTTGAAAAACCACTTTTCGCACTTGTGTTGGTGTGGAAAAAACACTTTTCGCACTTGTGTTAGTGTTGTAAAAACACTTTTTGCACTTGTGTTCGTGTTGAAAAACCACTTTTCGCACTTGTGTTAGTGTTGAAAAACCACTTTTTGCACTTGTGATAGTGTTGAAAACCCACTTTCCGCACTTGTGTTAGTGTTGAAAAACCACTTTTCGCACTTGTGTTAGTGTTGAAAAACCACTTTTTGCACTTGTGTTAGTGTTGAAAAACCACTTTTCGCACTTGTGTTGGTGCAGGAAACCACTTTTGCACTTGTATTAGTGTGGAAAAAACACTTTTCGCACTTGTGTTAATGTTGAAAAACCACTTTTCGCACTTGTGTTAGTGTTGAAAAACCACTTTTTGCACTTGTGATAGTGTTGAAAAACCACTTTTCGCACTTGTGTTAGTGTTGAAAAACCACTTTTCGCACTTGTGTTAGTGTTGAAAAACCACTTTTCGCACTTGTGTTAGTGTTGAAAAACCACTTTTCGCACTTGTGTTGGTGCAGGAAACCACTTTTGCACTTGTATTAGTGCGGAAAAAACACTTTTCGCACTTGTGTTAGTGTTGAAAAACCACTTTTCGCACTTGTGTTAGTGTTGAAAAACCACTTTTCGCACTGGTGTTAGTGTTGAAAAACTACTTTTCACACTTGTGTTGGTGCAGGAAACCACTTTTGCACTTGTATTAGTGTGGAAAAAACACTTTTCGCACTTGTGTTAGTGTTGAAAAACCACTTTTCGCACTTGTGTTAGTGTTGAAAAACCACTTTTCGCACTTGTTAGTGTTGAAAAACCACTTTTTGCACTTGTGTTAGTGTTGAAAAACCACTTTTCGCACTTGTGTTGGTGTGGAAAAAACACTTTTCGCACTTGTGTTAGTGTTGAAAAAACACTTTTTGCACTTGTGTTCGTGTTGAAAAACCACTTTTCGCACTTGTGTTAGTGTTGAAAAACCACTTTTTGCACTTGTGATAGTGTTGAAAACCCACTTTCCGCACTTGTGTTAGTGTTGAAAAACCACTTTTCGCACTTGTGTTAGTGTTGAAAAACCACTTTTTGCACTTGTGTTAGTGTTGAAAAACCACTTTTCGCACTTGTGTTGGTGCAGGAAACCACTTTTGCACTTGTATTAGTGTGGAAAAAACACTTTTCGCACTTGTGTTAATGTTGAAAAACCACTTTTCGCACTTGTGTTAGTGTTGAAAAACCACTTTTTGCACTTGTGATAGTGTTGAAAAACCACTTTTCGCACTTGTGTTAGTGTTGAAAAACCACTTTTCGCACTTGTGTTAGTGTTGAAAAACCACTTTTCGCACTTGTGTTAGTGTTGAAAAACCACTTTTCGCACTTGTGTTGGTGCAGGAAACCACGTTTGCACTTGTATTAGTGTGGAAAAAACACTTTTCGCACTTGTGTTAGTGTTGAAAAACCACTTTTCGCACTTGTGTTAGTGTTGAAAAACCACTTTTCGCACTTGTGTTAGTGTTGAAAAACCACTTTTCGCACTTGTGTTAGTGTTGAAAAACCACTCTTTGCACTTGTGTTAGTGTTGAAAAACCACTTTTCGCACTTGTGTTAGTGTTGAAAAACCACTTTTCACACTTGTGTTAGTGTTGAAAAACCACTTTTCGTACTTGTGTTAGTGTTGAAAAACCACTTTTCGCACTTGTGTTAGTGTTGAAAAACCACTTTTCGCACTTGTGTTGGTGTGGAAAAAACACTTTTCGCACTTGTGTTAGTGTTGAAAAAACACTTTTTGCACTTGTGTTAGTGTTGAAAAACCACTTTTCGCACTTGTGTTGGTGTTGAAAAACCACTTTTCGCACTTGTGTTAGTGTTGAAAAACCACTTTTTGCACTTGTGATAGTGTTGAAAAACCACTTTCCGCACTTGTGTTAGTGTTGAAAAACCACTTTTCGCACTTGTGTTAGTGTTGAAAAACCACTTTTCGCACTTGTGTTAGTGTTGAAAAACCACTTTTCGCACTTGTGTTAGTGTTGAAAAACCACTTTTCGCACTTGTGTTAGTGTTGAAAAACCACTTTTCGCACATGTGTTGGTGCAGGAAACCACTTTTGCACTTGTGATAGTGTTGAAAAACCACTTTTCGCACTTGTGTTAGTGTTGAAAAACCACTTTTCGCACTTGTGTTGGTGCAGGAAACCACTTTTGCACTTGTATTAGTGTGGAAAAAACACTTTTTGCACTTGTGATAGTGTTGAAAAACCACTTTTCGCACTTGTGTTAGTGTTGAAAAACCACTTTTCGCACTTGTGTTGGTGCAGGAAACCACTTTTGCACTTGTACTAGTGTCTAAAAAACACTTTTCGCACTTGTGTTAGTGTTGAAAAACCACTTTTCGCACTTGTGTTAGTGTTGAAACCACTTTTCGCACTTGTGTTAGTGTTGAAAAACCACTTTTCGCACTTGTGTTGGTGCAGGAAACCACTTTTGCACTTGTATTAGTGTGGAAAAAACACTTTTTGCACTTGTGTTAGTGTTGAAAAACCACTTTTCGCACTTGTGTTAGTGTTGAAAAACCACTTTTCGCACTTGTGTTAGTGTTGAAAAACCACATTTCGCACTTGTGTTGGTGCAGGAAACCACTTTTGCACTTGTATTAGTGTTGAAAAACCACTTTTCGCACTTGTGTTAGTGTTGAAAAACCACTTTTCGCACTTGTGTTAGTGTTGAAAAACCACTTTTCGCACTTGTGTTAGTGTTGAAAAACCACTTTTCGCACTTGTGTTGGTGCAGGAAACCACCTTTGCACTTGTATTATTGTGGAAAAAACACTTTTTGCACTTGTGATAGTGTTGAAAAACCACTTTTCGCACTTGTGTTAGTGTTGAAAAACCACTTTTCGCACCTGTGTTAGTGTTGAAAAACCACTTTTCGCACTTGTGTTGGTGCAGGAAACCACTTTTGCACTTGTATTAGTGTGGAAAAAACACTTTTCGCACTTGTGTTAGTGTTGAAAAACGACTTTTCGCATTTGTGTTACTGTTGAAAAACCACTTTTCGCACTTGTGTTGGTGCAGGAAACCACTTTTGCACTTGTATTAGTGTGGAAAAAACACTTTTTGCACTTGTGATGGTGTTGAAAAACCACTTTTCGCACTTGTGTTGGTGCAGGAAACCACTTTTGCACTTGTACTAGTGTCTAAAAAACACTTTTCGCACTTGTGTTGGTGCAGTGTTGAAAAACGACTTTTCGCACTTGTGTTAGTGTTGAAAAACCACTTTTCGCACTTGTGCTGGTGCAGGAAACCACTTTTGCACTTGTTTTAGTGTGGAAAAAACACTTTTCGCACTTGTGTTAGTGTTGAAAAACCACTTTTCGCACTTGTGTTAGTGTTGAAAAACTACTTTTCACACTTGTGTTGGTGCAGGAAACACTTTTGCACTTGTATTAGTGTGGAAAAACCACTTTTCGCACTTGTGTTAGTGTTGAAAAACCACTTTTCGCACTTGTGTTAGTGTTGAAAAACCACTTTTCGCACTTGTGTTAGTGTTGAAAAACCACTTTTCGCACTTGTGTTAGTGTTGACAAACCACTTTTCGCACTTGTGTTGGTGCAGGAAACCACTTTTGCACTTGTATTAGTGTCTAAAAAACACTTTTCGCACTTGTGTTAGTGTTGAAAAACCACTTTTCGCACTTGTGTTAGTGTTGAAAAACCACTTTTCGCACTTGTGTTGGTGCAGGAAACCACTTTTGCACTTGTATTAGTGTGGAAAAAACACTTTTTCCACTTGTGTTAGTGTTGAAAAACCACTTTTCGCACTTGTGTTGGTGCAGGAAACCACTTTTGCACTTGTATTAGTGTGGAAAAAACACTTTTTGCACTTGTGTTAGTGTTGAAAAACCACTTTTCACACTTGTGTTGGTGCAGGAAACCACTTTTGCACTTGTATTAGTGTGGAAAAAACACTTTTTGCACTTGTGATAGTATTGAAAAACCACTTTTCGCACTTGTGTTAGTGTTGAAAAACCACTTTTCGCACTTGTGTTAGTGTTGAAAAACCACTTTTCGCACTTGTGTTGGTGCAGGAAACCACTTTTGCACTTGTATTAGTGTGGAAAAAACACTTTTCGCACTTGTGTCAGTGTTGAAAAACCACTTTTCGCAATTGTGTTAGTGTTGAAAAACCACTTTTCGCACTTGTGTTAGTGTTGAAAAACCACTTTTCGCACTTGTGTTGGTGCAGGAAACCACTTTTGCAGTTGTATTAGTGCGGAAAAAACACTTTTCGCACTTGTGTTAGTGTTGAAAAACCACTTTTCGCACTTGTGTTAGTGTTGAAAAACCACTTTTCGCACTTGTGTTAGTGTTGAAAAACTACTTTTCACACTTGTGTTGGTGCAGGAAACCACTTTTGCACTTGTATTAGTGTGGAAAAAACACTTTTCGCACTTGTGTTAGTGTTGAAAAACCACTTTTCGCACTTGTGTTAGTGTTGAAAAACCACTTTTCGCACTTGTTAGTGTTGAAAAACCACTTTTTGCACTTGTGTTAGTGTTGAAAAACCACTTTTCGCACTTGTGTTGGTGTGGAAAAAACACTTTTCGCACTTGTGTTAGTGTTGAAAAAACACTTTTTGCACTTGTGTTCGTGTTGAAAAACCACTTTTCGCACTTGTGTTAGTGTTGAAAAACCACTTTTTGCACTTGTGATAGTGTTGAAAACCCACTTTCCGCACTTATGTTAGTGTTGAAAAACCACTTTTCGCACTTGTGTTAGTGTTGAAAAACCACTTTTTGCACTTGTGTTAGTGTTGAAAAACCACTTTTCGCACTTGTGTTGGTGCAGGAAACCACTTTTGCACTTGTATTAGTGTGGAAAAAACACTTTTCGCACTTGTGTTAATGTTGAAAAACCACTTTTCGCACTTGTGTTAGTGTTGAAAAACCACTTTTTGCACTTGTGATAGTGTTGAAAAACCACTTTTCGCACTTGTGTTAGTGTTGAAAAACAACTTTTCGCACTTGTGTTAGTGTTGAAAAACCACTTTTCGCACTTGTGTTAGTGTTGAAAAACCACTTTTCGCACTTGTGTTGGTGCAGGAAACCACTTTTGCACTTGTATTAGTGCGGAAAAAACACTTTTCGCACTTGTGTTAGTGTTGAAAAACCACTTTTCGCACTTGTGTTAGTGTTGAAAAACCACTTTTCGCACTGGTGTTAGTGTTGAAAAACTACTTTTCACACTTGTGTTGGTGCAGGAAACCACTTTTGCACTTGTATTAGTGTGGAAAAAACACTTTTCGCACTTGTGTTAGTGTTGAAAAACCACTTTTCGCACTTGTGTTAGTGTTGAAAAACCACTTTTCGCACTTGTTAGTGTTGAAAAACCACTTTTTGCACTTGTGTTAGTGTTGAAAAACCACTTTTCGCACTTGTGTTGGTGTGGAAAAAACACTTTTCGCACTTGTGTTAGTGTTGAAAAAACACTTTTTGCACTTGTGTTCGTGTTGAAAAACCACTTTTCGCACTTGTGTTAGTGTTGAAAAACCACTTTTTGCACTTGTGATAGTGTTGAAAACCCACTTTCCGCACTTGTGTTAGTGTTGAAAAACCACTTTTCGCACTTGTGTTAGTGTTGAAAAACCACTTTTTGCACTTGTGTTAGTGTTGAAAAACCACTTTTCGCACTTGTGTTGGTGCAGGAAACCACTTTTGCACTTGTATTAGTGTGGAAAAAACACTTTTCGCACTTGTGTTAATGTTGAAAAACCACTTTTCGCACTTGTGTTAGTGTTGAAAAACCACTTTTTGCACTTGTGATAGTGTTGAAAAACCACTTTTCGCACTTGTGTTAGTGTTGAAAAACCACTTTTCGCACTTGTGTTAGTGTTGAAAAACCACTTTTCGCACTTGTGTTAGTGTTGAAAAACCACTTTTCGCACTTGTGTTGGTGCAGGAAACCACGTTTGCACTTGTATTAGTGTGGAAAAAACACTTTTCGCACTTGTGTTAGTGTTGAAAAACCACTTTTCGCACTTGTGTTAGTGTTGAAAAACCACTTTTCGCACTTGTGTTAGTGTTGAAAAACCACTTTTCGCACTTGTGTTAGTGTTGAAAAACCACTCTTTGCACTTGTGTTAGTGTTGAAAAACCACTTTTCGCACTTGTGTTAGTGTTGAAAAACCACTTTTCACACTTGTGTTAGTGTTGAAAAACCACTTTTCGTACTTGTGTTAGTGTTGAAAAACCACTTTTCGCACTTGTGTTAGTGTTGAAAAACCACTTTTCGCACTTGTGTTGGTGTGGAAAAAACACTTTTCGCACTTGTGTTAGTGTTGAAAAAACACTTTTTGCACTTGTGTTAGTGTTGAAAAACCACTTTTCGCACTTGTGTTGGTGTTGAAAAACCACTTTTTGCACTTGTGTTAGTGTTGAAAAACCACTTTTTGCACTTGTGATAGTGTTGAAAAACCACTTTCCGCACTTGTGTTAGTGTTGAAAAACCACTTTTCGCACTTGTGTTAGTGTTGAAAAACCACTTTTCGCACTTCTGTTAGTGTTGAAAAACCACTTTTTGCACTTGTGTTAGTGATGAAAAACCACTTTTTGCACTTGTGTTGGTGCAGGAAACCACTTTTGCACTTGTATTAGTGTGGAAAAAACACTTTTCACACTTGTGTTAGTGTTGAAAAACCACTTTTCGCACTTGTGTTAGTGTTGAAAAACCACTTTTTGCACTTGTGTTGGTGCAGGAAACCATTTTTGCACTTGTATTAGTGTGGAAAAAACACTTTTCGCACTTGTGTTAGTGTTGAAAAACCACTCTTCACACTTGTGTTGGTGCAGGAAACCACTTTTGCACTTGTATTAGTGTGGAAAAAACACTTTTTGCACTTGTGATAGTGTTGAAAAACCACTTTTCGCACTTGTGTTAGTGTTGAAAAACCACTTTTCGCACTTGTGTTGGTGCAGGAAACCACTTTTGCACTTGTATTAGTGTGGGAAAAACACTTTTCGCACTTGTGTTAGTGTTGAAAAACCACTTTTCGCACTTGTGTTGGTGCAGGAAACCACTTTTGCACTTGTATTAGTGTGGAAAAAACACTTTTTGCACTTGTGTTAGTGTTGAAAAACCACTTTTCGCACTTGTGTTAGTGTTGAAAAACCACTTTTCGCACTTGTGTTAGTGTTGAAAAACCACTTTTCGCACTTGTGTTGGTGCAGGAAACCACTTTTGCACTTGTATTAGTGTGGGAAAAACACTTTTCGCACTTGTGTTAGTGTTGAAAAACCACTTTTCGCACTTGTGTTGGTGCAGGAAACCACTTTTGCACTTGTATTAGTGTGGAAAAAACACTTTTTGCACTTGTGATAGTGTTGAAAAACCACTTTTCGCACTTGTGTTAGTGTTGAAAAACCACTTTTCGCACTTGTGTTGGTGCAGGAAACCACTTTTGCACTTGTACTAGTGTCTAAAAAACACTTTTCGCACTTGTGTTAGTGTTGAAAAACCACTTTTCGCACTTGTGTTAGTGTTGAAAACCACTTTTCGCACTTGTGTTAGTGTTGAAAAACCACTTTTCGCACTTGTGTTGGTGCAGGAAACCACTTTTGCACTTGTATTAGTGTGGAAAAAACACTTTTTGCACTTGTGTTAGTGTTGAAAAACCACTTTTCGCACTTGTGTTAGTGTTGAAAAACCACTTTTCGCACTTGTGTTAGTGTTGAAAAACCACATTTCGCACTTGTGTTGGTGCAGGAAACCACTTTTGCACTTGTATTAGTGTTGAAAAACCACTTTTCGCACTTGTGTTAGTGTTGAAAAACCACTTTTCACACTTGTGTTAGTGTTGGAAAACCACTTTTCGCAATTGTGTTAGTGTTGAAAAACCACTTTTCGCACTTGTGTTAGTGTTGAAAAACCACTTTTCGCACTTGTGTTGGTGCAGGAAACCACCTTTGCACTTGTATTAGTGTGGAAAAAACACTTTTTGCACTTGTGATAGTGTTGAAAAACCACTTTTCGCACTTGTGTTAGTGTTGAAAAACCACTTTTCGCACCTGTGTTAGTGTTGAAAAACCACTTTTCGCACTTGTGTTGGTGCAGGAAACCACTTTTGCACTTGTATTAGTGTGGAAAAACCACTTTTCGCACTTGTGTTAGTGTTGAAAAACCACTTTTCGCACTTGTGTTAGTGTTGAAAAACCACTTTTCGCACTTGTGTTAGTGTTGAAAAACCACTTTTCGCACTTGTGTTAGTGTTGACAAACCACTTTTCGCACTTGTGTTGGTGCAGGAAACCACTTTTGCACTTGTATTAGTGTCTAAAAAACACTTTTCGCACTTGTGTTAGTGTTGAAAAACCACTTTTCGCACTTGTGTTAGTGTTGAAAAACCACTTTTCGCACTTGTGTTGGTGCAGGAAACCACTTTTGCACTTGTATTAGTGTGGAAAAAACACTTTTTGCACTTGTGTTAGTGTTGAAAAACCACTTTTCGCACTTGTGTTGGTGCAGGAAACCACTTTTGCACTTGTATTAGTGTGGAAAAAACACTTTTTGCACTTGTGTTAGTGTTGAAAAACCACTTTTCACACTTGTGTTGGTGCAGGAAACCACTTTTGCACTTGTATTAGTGTGGAAAAAACACTTTTTGCACTTGTGATAGTGTTGAAAAACCACTTTTCGCACTTGTGTTAGTGTTGAAAAACCACTTTTCGCACTTGTGTTAGTGTTGAAAAACCACTCTTCGCACTTGTGTTGGTGCAGGAAACCACTTTTGCACTTGTATTAGTGTGGAAAAAACACTTTTCGCACTTGTGTTAGTGTTGAAAAACCACTTTTCGCACTTGTGTTAGTGTTGAAAAACCACTTTTCGCACTTGTGTTGGTGCAGGAAACCACTTTTGCACTTGTATTAGTGTGGAAAAAACACTTTTCGCACTTGTGTTAGTGTTGAAAAACCACTTTTCGCACTTGTGTTAGTGTTGAAAAACCACTTTTCGCACTTGTGTTGGTGCAGGAAACCACTTTTGCACTTGTATTAGTGTGGAACAAACACTTTTCGCACTTGTGTCAGTGTTGAAAAACCACTTTTCGCACTTGTGTTAGTGTTGAAAAACCACTTTTCGCACTTGTGTTAGTGTTGAAAAACCACTTTTCGCACTTGTGTTGGTGCAGGAAACCACTTTTGCACTTGTATTAGTGCGGAAAAAACACTTTTCGCACTTGTGTTAGTGTTGAAAAACCACTTTTCGCACTTGTGTTAGTGTTGAAAAACCACTTTTCGCACTTGTGTTGGTGCAGGAAACCACTTTTGCACTTGTATTAGTGTGGAAAAAACACTTTTCGCACTTGTGTTAGTGTTGAAAAAACACTTTTCGCACTTGTGTTAGTGTTGAAAAACTACTTTTCACACTTGTGTTGGTGCAGGAAACCACTTTTACACTTGTATTAGTGTGGAAAAACCACTTTTCGCACTTGTGTTAGTGTTGAAAAACGACTTTTCGCATTTGTGTTAGTGTTGAAAAACCACTTTTCGCACTTGTGTTAGTGTTGAAAAACCACTTTTCGCACTTGTGTTGGTGCAGGAAACCACTTTTGCACTTGTATTAGTGTCTAAAAAACACTTTTCGCACTTGTGTTAGTGTTGAAAAACCACTTTTCGCACTTGTGTTAGTGTTGAAAAACCACTTTTCGCACTTGTGTTAGTGTTGAAAAACCACTTTTCGCACTTGTGTTGGTGCAGGAAACCACTTTTGCACTTGTATTAGTGTGGAAAAAACACTTTTCGCACTTGTGTCAGTGTTGAAAAACCACTTTTCGCACTTGTGTTAGTGTTGAAAAACCACTTTTCGCACTTGTGTTGGTGCAGGAAACCACTTTTGCACTTGTATTAGTTTGGAAAAAACACTTTTCGCACTTGTGTTAGTGTTGAAAAACCACTTTTCGCACTTGTGTTAGTGTTGAAAAACCACTTTTCACACTTGTGTTGGTGCAGGAAACCACTTTTGCACTTGTATTAGTGTGGAAAAAACACTTTTCGCACTTGTGTTAGTGTTGAAAAACCACTTTTTGCACTTGTGTTAGTGTTGAAAAACCACTTTTTGCACTTGTGTTAGTGTTGAAAAACCACTTTTCGCACTTGTGTTAGTGTTGAAAAACCACTTTTCGCACTTGTGTTAGTGTTGAAAAACCACTTTTCACACTTGTGTTGGTGCAGGAAACCACTTTTGCACTTGTATTAGTGTGGAAAAAACACTTTTCGCACTTGTGTTAGTGTTGAAAAACCACTTTTTGCACTTGTGTTAGTGTTGAAAAACCACTTTTTGCACTTGTGTTAGTGTTGAAAAACCACTTTTCGCACTTGTGTTAGTGTTGAAAAACCACTTTTCGCACTTGTGTTAGTGTTGAAAAACCACTTTTCGCACTTGTGTTAGTGTTGAAAAACCACTTTTTGCACTTGTGATAGTGTTGAAAACCCACTTTCCGCACTTGTGTTAGTGTTGAAAAACCACTTTTCGCACTTGTGTTAGTGTTGAAAAACCACTTTTTGCACTTGTGTTAGTGTTGAAAAACCACTTTTCGCACTTGTGTTGGTGCAGGAAACCACTTTTGCACTTGTATTAGTGTGGAAAAAACACTTTTCGCACTTGTGTTAATGTTGAAAAACCACTTTTCGCACTTGTGTTAGTGTTGAAAAACCACTTTTCGCACTTGTGTTAGTGTTGAAAAACCACTTTTCGCACTTGTGTTAGTGTTGAAAAACCACTTTTCGCACTTGTGTTGGTGCAGGAAACCACGTTTGCACTTGTATTAGTGTGGAAAAAACACTTTTCGCACTTGTGTTAGTGTTGAAAAACCACTTTTCGCACTTGTGTTAGTGTTGAAAAACCACTTTTCGCACTTGTGTTAGTGTTGAAAAACCACTTTTCGCACTTGTGTTAGTGTTGAAAAACCACTCTTTGCACTTGTGTTAGTGTTGAAAAACCACTTTTCGCACTTGTGTTAGTGTTGAAAAACCACTTTTCACACTTGTGTTAGTGTTGAAAAACCACTTTTCGTACTTGTGTTAGTGTTGAAAAACCACTTTTCGCACTTGTGTTAGTGTTGAAAAACCACTTTTCGCACTTGTGTTGGTGTGGAAAAAACACTTTTCGCACTTGTGTTAGTGTTGAAAAAACACTTTTTGCACTTGTGTTAGTGTTGAAAAACCACTTTTCGCACTTGTGTTGGTGTTGAAAAACCACTTTTCGCACTTGTGTTAGTGTTGAAAAACCACTTTTTGCACTTGTGATAGTGTTGAAAAACCACTTTCCGCACTTGTGTTAGTGTTGAAAAACCACTTTTCGCACTTGTGTTAGTGTTGAAAAACCACTTTTCGCACTTGTGTTAGTGTTGAAAAACCACTTTTCGCACTTGTGTTAGTGTTGAAAAACCACTTTTTGCACTTGTGTTAGTGATGAAAAACCACTTTTTGCACTTGTGTTGGTGCAGGAAACCACTTTTGCACTTGTATTAGTGTGGAAAAAACACTTTTCACACTTGTGTTAGTGTTGAAAAACCACTTTTCGCACTTGTGTTAGTGTTGAAAAACCACTTTTTGCACTTGTGTTGGTGCAGGAAACCATTTTTGCACTTGTATTAGTGTGGAAAAAACACTTTTCGCACTTGTGTTAGTGTTGAAAAACCACTCTTCACACTTGTGTTGGTGCAGGAAACCACTTTTGCACTTGTATTAGTGTGGAAAAAACACTTTTTGCACTTGTGATAGTGTTGAAAAACCACTTTTCGCACTTGTGTTAGTGTTGAAAAACCACTTTTCGCACTTGTGTTGGTGCAGGAAACCACTTTTGCACTTGTATTAGTGTGGAAAAAACACTTTTCGCACTTGTGTTAGTGTTGAAAAACCACTTTTCGCACTTGTGTTAGTGTTGAAAAACCACTTTTCGCACTTGTGTTAGTGTTGAAAAACCACTTTTCGCACTTGTGTTGGTGCAGGAAACCACTTTTGCACTTGTATTAGTGTGGGAAAAACACTTTTCGCACTTGTGTTAGTGTTGAAAAACCACTTTTCGCACTTGTGTTGGTGCAGGAAACCACTTTTGCACTTGTATTAGTGTGGAAAAAACACTTTTTGCACTTGTGATAGTGTTGAAAAACCACTTTTCGCACTTGTGTTAGTGTTGAAAAACCACTTTTCGCACTTGTGTTGGTGCAGGAAACCACTTTTGCACTTGTACTAGTGTCTAAAAAACACTTTTCGCACTTGTGTTCGTGTTGAAAAACCACTTTTCGCACTTGTGTTAGTGTTGAAAACCACTTTTCGCACTTGTGTTAGTGTTGAAAAACCACTTTTCGCACTTGTGTTGGTGCAGGAAACCACTTTTGCACTTGTATTAGTGTGGAAAAAACACTTTTTGCACTTGTGTTAGTGTTGAAAAACCACTTTTCGCACTTGTGTTAGTGTTGAAAAACCACTTTTCGCACTTGTGTTAGTGTTGAAAAACCACATTTCGCACTTGTGTTGGTGCAGGAAACCACTTTTGCACTTGTATTAGTGTTGAAAAACCACTTTTCGCACTTGTGTTAGTGTTGAAAAACCACTTTTCACACTTGTGTTAGTGTTGGAAAACCACTTTTCGCAATTGTGTTAGTGTTGAAAAACCACTTTTCGCACTTGTGTTAGTGTTGAAAAACCACTTTTCGCACTTGTGTTGGTGCAGGAAACCACCTTTGCACTTGTATTAGTGTGGAAAAAACACTTTTTGCACTTGTGATAGTGTTGAAAAACCACTTTTCGCACTTGTGTTAGAGTTGAAAAACCACTTTTCGCACCTGTGTTAGTGTTGAAAAACCACTTTTCGCACTTGTGTTGGTGCAGGAAACCACTTTTGCACTTGTATTAGTGTGGAAAAACCACTTTTCGCACTTGTGTTAGTGTTGAAAAACGACTTTTCGCACTTGTGTTAGTGTTGAAAAACCACTTTTCGCACTTGTGTTAGTGTTGAAAAACCACTTTTCGCACTTGTGTTAGTGTTGACAAACCACTTTTCGCACTTGTGTTGGTGCAGGAAACCACTTTTGCACTTGTATTAGTGTCTAAAAAACACTTTTCGCGCTTGTGTTAGTGTTGAAAAACCACTTTTCGCACTTGTGTTAGTGTTGAAAAACCACTTTTCGCACTTGTGTTGGTGCAGGAAACCACTTTTGCACTTGTATTAGTGTGGAAAAAACACTTTTTGCACTTGTGTTAGTGTTGAAAAACCACTTTTCGCACTTGTGTTGGTGCAGGAAACCACTTTTGCACTTGTATTAGTGTGGAAAAAACACTTTTTGCACTTGTGTTAGTGTTGAAAAACCACTTTTCACACTTGTGTTGGTGCAGGAAACCACTTTTGCACTTGTATTAGTGTGGAAAAAACACTTTTTGCACTTGTGATCGTGTTGAAAAACCACTTTTCGCACTTGTGTTAGTGTTGAAAAACCACTTTTCGCACTTGTGTTAGTGTTGAAAAACCACTCTTCGCACTTGTGTTGGTGCAGGAAACCACTTTTGCACTTGTATTAGTGTGGAAAAAACACTTTTCGCACTTGTGTTAGTGTTGAAAAACCACTTTTCGCACTTGTGTTAGTGTTGAAAAACCACTTTTCGCACTTGTGTTGGTGCAGGAAACCACTTTTGCACTTGTATTAGTGTGGAAAAAACACTTTTCGCACTTGTGTTAGTGTTGAAAAACCACTTTTCGCACTTGTGTTAGTGTTGAAAAACCACTTTTCGCACTTGTGTTGGTGCAGGAAACCACTTTTGCACTTGTATTAGTGTGGAACAAACACTTTTCGCACTTGTGTCAGTGTTGAAAAACCACTTTTCGCACTTGTGTTAGTGTTGAAAAACCACTTTTCGCACTTGTGTTAGTGTTGAAAAACCACTTTTCGCACTTGTGTTGGTGCAGGAAACCACTTTTGCACTTGTATTAGTGCGGAAAAAACACTTTTCGCACTTGTGTTAGTGTTGAAAAACCACTTTTCGCACTTGTGTTAGTGTTGAAAAACCACTTTTGGCACTTGTGTTGGTGCAGGAAACCACTTTTGCACTTGTATTAGTGTGGAAAAAACACTTTTCGCACTTGTGTTAATGTTGAAAAACCACTTTTCGCACTTGTGTTAGTGTTGAAAAACCACTTTTTGCACTTGTGATAGTGTTGAAAAACCACTTTTCGCACTTGTGTTAGTGTTGAAAAACCACTTTTCGCACTTGTGTTAGTGTTGAAAAACCACTTTTCGCACTTGTGTTAGTGTTGAAAAACCACTTTTCGCACTTGTGTTGGTGCAGGAAACCACGTTTGCACTTGTATTAGTGTGGAAAAAACACTTTTCGCACTTGTGTTAGTGTTGAAAAACCACTTTTCGCACTTGTGTTAGTGTTGAAAAACCACTTTTCGCACTTGTGTTAGTGTTGAAAAACCACTTTTCGCACTTGTGTTAGTGTTGAAAAACCACTCTTTGCACTTGTGTTAGTGTTGAAAAACCACTTTTCGCACTTGTGTTAGTGTTGAAAAACCACTTTTCACACTTGTGTTAGTGTTGAAAAACCACTTTTCGTACTTGTGTTAGTGTTGAAAAACCACTTTTCGCACTTGTGTTAGTGTTGAAAAACCACTTTTCGCACTTGTGTTGGTGTGGAAAAAACACTTTTCGCACTTGTGTTAGTGTTGAAAAAACACTTTTTGCACTTGTGTTAGTGTTGAAAAACCACTTTTCGCACTTGTGTTGGTGTTGAAAAACCACTTTTCGCACTTGTGTTAGTGTTGAAAAACCACTTTTTGCACTTGTGATAGTGTTGAAAAACCACTTTCCGCACTTGTGTTAGTGTTGAAAAACCACTTTTTGCACTTGTGTTGGTGCAGGAAACCATTTTTGCACTTGTATTAGTGTGGAAAAAACACTTTTCGCACTTGTGTTAGTGTTGAAAAACCACTCTTCACACTTGTGTTGGTGCAGGAAACCACTTTTGCACTTGTATTAGTGTGGAAAAAACACTTTTTGCACTTGTGATAGTGTTGAAAAACCACTTTTCGCACTTGTGTTAGTGTTGAAAAACCACTTTTCGCACTTGTGTTGGTGCAGGAAACCACTTTTGCACTTGTATTAGTGTGGGAAAAACACTTTTCGCACTTGTGTTAGTGTTGAAAAACCACTTTTCGCACTTGTGTTGGTGCAGGAAACCACTTTTGCACTTGTATTAGTGTGGAAAAAACACTTTTTGCACTTGTGTTAGTGTTGAAAAACCACTTTTCGCACTTGTGTTAGTGTTGAAAAACCACTTTTCGCACTTGTGTTAGTGTTGAAAAACCACTTTTCGCACTTGTGTTGGTGCAGGAAACCACTTTTGCACTTGTATTAGTGTGGGAAAAACACTTTTCGCACTTGTGTTAGTGTTGAAAAACCACTTTTCGCACTTGTGTTGGTGCAGGAAACCACTTTTGCACTTGTATTAGTGTGGAAAAAACACTTTTTGCACTTGTGATAGTGTTGAAAAACCACTTTTCGCACTTGTGTTAGTGTTGAAAAACCACTTTTCGCACTTGTGTTGGTGCAGGAAACCACTTTTGCACTTGTACTAGTGTCTAAAAAACACTTTTCGCACTTGTGTTAGTGTTGAAAAACCACTTTTCGCACTTGTGTTAGTGTTGAAAACCACTTTTCGCACTTGTGTTAGTGTTGAAAAACCACTTTTCGCACTTGTGTTGGTGCAGGAAACCACTTTTGCACTTGTATTAGTGTGGAAAAAACACTTTTTGCACTTGTGTTAGTGTTGAAAAACCACTTTTCGCACTTGTGTTAGTGTTGAAAAACCACTTTTCGCACTTGTGTTAGTGTTGAAAAACCACATTTCGCACTTGTGTTGGTGCAGGAAACCACTTTTGCACTTGTATTAGTGTTGAAAAACCACTTTTCGCACTTGTGTTAGTGTTGAAAAACCACTTTTCACACTTGTGTTAGTGTTGGAAAACCACTTTTCGCAATTGTGTTAGTGTTGAAAAACCACTTTTCGCACTTGTGTTAGTGTTGAAAAACCACTTTTCGCACTTGTGTTGGTGCAGGAAACCACCTTTGCACTTGTATTAGTGTGGAAAAAACACTTTTTGCACTTGTGATAGTGTTGAAAAACCACTTTTCGCACTTGTGTTAGTGTTGAAAAACCACTTTTCGCACCTGTGTTAGTGTTGAAAAACCACTTTTCGCACTTGTGTTGGTGCAGGAAACCACTTTTGCACTTGTATTAGTGTGGAAAAACCACTTTTCGCACTTGTGTTAGTGTTGAAAAACCACTTTTCGCACTTGTGTTAGTGTTGAAAAACCACTTTTCGCACTTGTGTTAGTGTTGAAAAACCACTTTTCGCACTTGTGTTAGTGTTGACAAACCACTTTTCGCACTTGTGTTGGTGCAGGAAACCACTTTTGCACTTGTATTAGTGTCTAAAAAACACTTTTCGCACTTGTGTTAGTGTTGAAAAACCACTTTTCGCACTTGTGTTAGTGTTGAAAAACCACTTTTCGCACTTGTGTTGGTGCAGGAAACCACTTTTGCACTTGTATTAGTGTGGAAAAAACACTTTTTGCACTTGTGTTAGTGTTGAAAAACCACTTTTCGCACTTGTGTTGGTGCAGGAAACCACTTTTGCACTTGTATTAGTGTGGAAAAAACACTTTTTGCACTTGTGTTAGTGTTGAAAAACCACTTTTCACACTTGTGTTGGTGCAGGAAACCACTTTTGCACTTGTATTAGTGTGGAAAAAACACTTTTTGCACTTGTGATAGTGTTGAAAAACCACTTTTCGCACTTGTGTTAGTGTTGAAAAACCACTTTTCGCACTTGTGTTAGTGTTGAAAAACCACTCTTCGCACTTGTGTTGGTGCAGGAAACCACTTTTGCACTTGTATTAGTGTGGAAAAAACACTTTTCGCACTTGTGTTAGTGTTGAAAAACCACTTTTCGCACTTGTGTTAGTGTTGAAAAACCACTTTTCGCACTTGTGTTGGTGCAGGAAACCACTTTTGCACTTGTATTAGTGTGGAAAAAACACTTTTCGCACTTGTGTTAGTGTTGAAAAACCACTTTTCGCACTTGTGTTAGTGTTGAAAAACCACTTTTCGCACTTGTGTTGGTGCAGGAAACCACTTTTGCACTTGTATTAGTGTGGAACAAACACTTTTCGCACTTGTGTCAGTGTTGAAAAACCACTTTTCGCACTTGTGTTAGTGTTGAAAAACCACTTTTCGCACTTGTGTTAGTGTTGAAAAACCACTTTTCGCACTTGTGTTGGTGCAGGAAACCACTTTTGCACTTGTATTAGTGCGGAAAAAACACTTTTCGCACTTGTGTTAGTGTTGAAAAACCACTTTTCGCACTTGTGTTAGTGTTGAAAAACCACTTTTCGCACTTGTGTTGGTGCAGGAAACCACTTTTGCACTTGTATTAGTGTGGAAAAAACACTTTTCGCACTTGTGTTAGTGTTGAAAAAACACTTTTCGCACTTGTGTTAGTGTTGAAAAACTACTTTTCACACTTGTGTTGGTGCAGGAAACCACTTTTACACTTGTATTAGTGTGGAAAAACCACTTTTCGCACTTGTGTTAGTGTTGAAAAACGACTTTTCGCATTTGTGTTAGTGTTGAAAAACCACTTTTCGCACTTGTGTTAGTGTTGAAAAACCACTTTTCGCACTTGTGTTGGTGCAGGAAACCACTTTTGCACTTGTATTAGTGTCTAAAAAACACTTTTCGCACTTGTGTTAGTGTTGAAAAACCACTTTTCGCACTTGTGTTAGTGTTGAAAAACCACTTTTCGCACTTGTGTTAGTGTTGAAAAACCACTTTTCGCACTTGTGTTGGTGCAGGAAACCACTTTTGCACTTGTATTAGTGTGGAAAAAACACTTTTCGCACTTGTGTCAGTGTTGAAAAACCACTTTTCGCACTTGTGTTAGTGTTGAAAAACCACTTTTCGCACTTGTGTTGGTGCAGGAAACCACTTTTGCACTTGTATTAGTTTGGAAAAAACACTTTTCGCACTTGTGTTAGTGTTGAAAAACCACTTTTCGCACTTGTGTTAGTGTTGAAAAACCACTTTTCACACTTGTGTTGGTGCAGGAAACCACTTTTGCACTTGTATTAGTGTGGAAAAAACACTTTTCGCACTTGTGTTAGTGTTGAAAAACCACTTTTTGCACTTGTGTTAGTGTTGAAAAACCACTTTTTGCACTTGTGTTAGTGTTGAAAAACCACTTTTCGCACTTGTGTTAGTGTTGAAAAACCACTTTTCGCACTTGTGTTAGTGTTGAAAAACCACTTTTCACACTTGTGTTGGTGCAGGAAACCACTTTTGCACTTGTATTAGTGTGGAAAAAACACTTTTCGCACTTGTGTTAGTGTTGAAAAACCACTTTTTGCACTTGTGTTAGTGTTGAAAAACCACTTTTTGCACTTGTGTTAGTGTTGAAAAACCACTTTTCGCACTTGTGTTAGTGTTGAAAAACCACTTTTCGCACTTGTGTTAGTGTTGAAAAACCACTTTTCGCACTTGTGTTAGTGTTGAAAAACCACTTTTTGCACTTGTGATAGTGTTGAAAACCCACTTTCCGCACTTGTGTTAGTGTTGAAAAACCACTTTTCGCACTTGTGTTAGTGTTGAAAAACCACTTTTTGCACTTGTGTTAGTGTTGAAAAACCACTTTTCGCACTTGTGTTGGTGCAGGAAACCACTTTTGCACTTGTATTAGTGTGGAAAAAACACTTTTCGCACTTGTGTTAATGTTGAAAAACCACTTTTCGCACTTGTGTTAGTGTTGAAAAACCACTTTTTGCACTTGTGTTAGTGTTGAAAAACCACTTTTCGCACTTGTGTTAGTGTTGAAAAACCACTTTTCGCACTTGTGTTGGTGCAGGAAACCACGTTTGCACTTGTATTAGTGTGGAAAAAACACTTTTCGCACTTGTGTTAGTGTTGAAAAACCACTTTTCGCACTTGTGTTAGTGTTGAAAAACCACTTTTCGCACTTGTGTTAGTGTTGAAAAACCACTTTTCGCACTTGTGTTAGTGTTGAAAAACCACTCTTTGCACTTGTGTTAGTGTTGAAAAACCACTTTTCGCACTTGTGTTAGTGTTGAAAAACCACTTTTCACACTTGTGTTAGTGTTGAAAAACCACTTTTCGTACTTGTGTTAGTGTTGAAAAACCACTTTTCGCACTTGTGTTAGTGTTGAAAAACCACTTTTCGCACTTGTGTTGGTGTGGAAAAAACACTTTTCGCACTTGTGTTAGTGTTGAAAAAACACTTTTTGCACTTGTGTTAGTGTTGAAAAACCACTTTTCGCACTTGTGTTGGTGTTGAAAAACCACTTTTCGCACTTGTGTTAGTGTTGAAAAACCACTTTTTGCACTTGTGATAGTGTTGAAAAACCACTTTCCGCACTTGTGTTAGTGTTGAAAAACCACTTTTCGCACTTGTGTTAGTGTTGAAAAACCACTTTTCGCACTTGTGTTAGTGTTGAAAAACCACTTTTCGCACTTGTGTTAGTGTTGAAAAACCACTTTTTGCACTTGTGTTAGTGATGAAAAACCACTTTTTGCACTTGTGTTGGTGCAGGAAACCACTTTTGCACTTGTATTAGTGTGGAAAAAACACTTTTCACACTTGTGTTAGTGTTGAAAAACCACTTTTCGCACTTGTGTTAGTGTTGAAAAACCACTTTTTGCACTTGTGTTGGTGCAGGAAACCATTTTTGCACTTGTATTAGTGTGGAAAAAACACTTTTCGCACTTGTGTTAGTGTTGAAAAACCACTCTTCACACTTGTGTTGGTGCAGGAAACCACTTTTGCACTTGTATTAGTGTGGAAAAAACACTTTTTGCACTTGTGATAGTGTTGAAAAACCACTTTTCGCACTTGTGTTAGTGTTGAAAAACCACTTTTCGCACTTGTGTTGGTGCAGGAAACCACTTTTGCACTTGTATTAGTGTGGAAAAAACACTTTTCGCACTTGTGTTAGTGTTGAAAAACCACTTTTCGCACTTGTGTTAGTGTTGAAAAACCACTTTTCGCACTTGTGTTAGTGTTGAAAAACCACTTTTCGCACTTGTGTTGGTGCAGGAAACCACTTTTGCACTTGTATTAGTGTGGGAAAAACACTTTTCGCACTTGTGTTAGTGTTGAAAAACCACTTTTCGCACTTGTGTTGGTGCAGGAAACCACTTTTGCACTTGTATTAGTGTGGAAAAAACACTTTTTGCACTTGTGATAGTGTTGAAAAACCACTTTTCGCACTTGTGTTAGTGTTGAAAAACCACTTTTCGCACTTGTGTTGGTGCAGGAAACCACTTTTGCACTTGTACTAGTGTCTAAAAAACACTTTTCGCACTTGTGTTCGTGTTGAAAAACCACTTTTCGCACTTGTGTTAGTGTTGAAAACCACTTTTCGCACTTGTGTTAGTGTTGAAAAACCACTTTTCGCACTTGTGTTGGTGCAGGAAACCACTTTTGCACTTGTATTAGTGTGGAAAAAACACTTTTTGCACTTGTGTTAGTGTTGAAAAACCACTTTTCGCACTTGTGTTAGTGTTGAAAAACCACTTTTCGCACTTGTGTTAGTGTTGAAAAACCACATTTCGCACTTGTGTTGGTGCAGGAAACCACTTTTGCACTTGTATTAGTGTTGAAAAACCACTTTTCGCACTTGTGTTAGTGTTGAAAAACCACTTTTCACACTTGTGTTAGTGTTGGAAAACCACTTTTCGCAATTGTGTTAGTGTTGAAAAACCACTTTTCGCACTTGTGTTAGTGTTGAAAAACCACTTTTCGCACTTGTGTTGGTGCAGGAAACCACCTTTGCACTTGTATTAGTGTGGAAAAAACACTTTTTGCACTTGTGATAGTGTTGAAAAACCACTTTTCGCACTTGTGTTAGAGTTGAAAAACCACTTTTCGCACCTGTGTTAGTGTTGAAAAACCACTTTTCGCACTTGTGTTGGTGCAGGAAACCACTTTTGCACTTGTATTAGTGTGGAAAAACCACTTTTCGCACTTGTGTTAGTGTTGAAAAACGACTTTTCGCACTTGTGTTAGTGTTGAAAAACCACTTTTCGCACTTGTGTTAGTGTTGAAAAACCACTTTTCGCACTTGTGTTAGTGTTGACAAACCACTTTTCGCACTTGTGTTGGTGCAGGAAACCACTTTTGCACTTGTATTAGTGTCTAAAAAACACTTTTCGCGCTTGTGTTAGTGTTGAAAAACCACTTTTCGCACTTGTGTTAGTGTTGAAAAACCACTTTTCGCACTTGTGTTGGTGCAGGAAACCACTTTTGCACTTGTATTAGTGTGGAAAAAACACTTTTTGCACTTGTGTTAGTGTTGAAAAACCACTTTTCGCACTTGTGTTGGTGCAGGAAACCACTTTTGCACTTGTATTAGTGTGGAAAAAACACTTTTTGCACTTGTGTTAGTGTTGAAAAACCACTTTTCACACTTGTGTTGGTGCAGGAAACCACTTTTGCACTTGTATTAGTGTGGAAAAAACACTTTTTGCACTTGTGATCGTGTTGAAAAACCACTTTTCGCACTTGTGTTAGTGTTGAAAAACCACTTTTCGCACTTGTGTTAGTGTTGAAAAACCACTCTTCGCACTTGTGTTGGTGCAGGAAACCACTTTTGCACTTGTATTAGTGTGGAAAAAACACTTTTCGCACTTGTGTTAGTGTTGAAAAACCACTTTTCGCACTTGTGTTAGTGTTGAAAAACCACTTTTCGCACTTGTGTTGGTGCAGGAAACCACTTTTGCACTTGTATTAGTGTGGAAAAAACACTTTTCGCACTTGTGTTAGTGTTGAAAAACCACTTTTCGCACTTGTGTTAGTGTTGAAAAACCACTTTTCGCACTTGTGTTGGTGCAGGAAACCACTTTTGCACTTGTATTAGTGTGGAACAAACACTTTTCGCACTTGTGTCAGTGTTGAAAAACCACTTTTCGCACTTGTGTTAGTGTTGAAAAACCACTTTTCGCACTTGTGTTAGTGTTGAAAAACCACTTTTCGCACTTGTGTTGGTGCAGGAAACCACTTTTGCACTTGTATTAGTGCGGAAAAAACACTTTTCGCACTTGTGTTAGTGTTGAAAAACCACTTTTCGCACTTGTGTTAGTGTTGAAAAACCACTTTTGGCACTTGTGTTGGTGCAGGAAACCACTTTTGCACTTGTATTAGTGTGGAAAAAACACTTTTCGCACTTGTGTTAATGTTGAAAAACCACTTTTCGCACTTGTGTTAGTGTTGAAAAACCACTTTTTGCACTTGTGATAGTGTTGAAAAACCACTTTTCGCACTTGTGTTAGTGTTGAAAAACCACTTTTCGCACTTGTGTTAGTGTTGAAAAACCACTTTTCGCACTTGTGTTAGTGTTGAAAAACCACTTTTCGCACTTGTGTTGGTGCAGGAAACCACGTTTGCACTTGTATTAGTGTGGAAAAAACACTTTTCGCACTTGTGTTAGTGTTGAAAAACCACTTTTCGCACTTGTGTTAGTGTTGAAAAACCACTTTTCGCACTTGTGTTAGTGTTGAAAAACCACTTTTCGCACTTGTGTTAGTGTTGAAAAACCACTCTTTGCACTTGTGTTAGTGTTGAAAAACCACTTTTCGCACTTGTGTTAGTGTTGAAAAACCACTTTTCACACTTGTGTTAGTGTTGAAAAACCACTTTTCGTACTTGTGTTAGTGTTGAAAAACCACTTTTCGCACTTGTGTTAGTGTTGAAAAACCACTTTTCGCACTTGTGTTGGTGTGGAAAAAACACTTTTCGCACTTGTGTTAGTGTTGAAAAAACACTTTTTGCACTTGTGTTAGTGTTGAAAAACCACTTTTCGCACTTGTGTTGGTGTTGAAAAACCACTTTTCGCACTTGTGTTAGTGTTGAAAAACCACTTTTTGCACTTGTGATAGTGTTGAAAAACCACTTTCCGCACTTGTGTTAGTGTTGAAAAACCACTTTTCGCACTTGTGTTAGTGTTGAAAAACCACTTTTCGCACTTGTGTTAGTGTTGAAAAACCACTTTTTGCACTTGTGTTAGTGATGAAAAACCACTTTTTGCACTTGTGTTGGTGCAGGAAACCACTTTTGCACTTGTATTAGTGTGGAAAAAACACTTTTCACACTTGTGTTAGTGTTGAAAAACCACTTTTCGCACTTGTGTTAGTGTTGAAAAACCACTTTTTGCACTTGTGTTGGTGCAGGAAACCATTTTTGCACTTGTATTAGTGTGGAAAAAACACTTTTCGCACTTGTGTTAGTGTTGAAAAACCACTCTTCACACTTGTGTTGGTGCAGGAAACCACTTTTGCACTTGTATTAGTGTGGAAAAAACACTTTTTGCACTTGTGATAGTGTTGAAAAACCACTTTTCGCACTTGTGTTAGTGTTGAAAAACCACTTTTCGCACTTGTGTTGGTGCAGGAAACCACTTTTGCACTTGTATTAGTGTGGAAAAAACACTTTTCGCACTTGTGTTAGTGTTGAAAAACCACTTTTCGCACTTGTGTTAGTGTTGAAAAACCACTTTTCGCACTTGTGTTAGTGTTGAAAAACCACTTTTCGCACTTGTGTTGGTGCAGGAAACCACTTTTGCACTTGTATTAGTGTGGGAAAAACACTTTTCGCACTTGTGTTAGTGTTGAAAAACCACTTTTCGCACTTGTGTTGGTGCAGGAAACCACTTTTGCACTTGTATTAGTGTGGAAAAAACACTTTTTGCACTTGTGATAGTGTTGAAAAACCACTTTTCGCACTTGTGTTAGTGTTGAAAAACCACTTTTCGCACTTGTGTTGGTGCAGGAAACCACTTTTGCACTTGTACTAGTGTCTAAAAAACACTTTTCGCACTTGTGTTAGTGTTGAAAAACCACTTTTCGCACTTGTGTTAGTGTTGAAAACCACTTTTCGCACTTGTGTTAGTGTTGAAAAACCACTTTTCGCACTTGTGTTGGTGCAGGAAACCACTTTTGCACTTGTATTAGTGTGGAAAAAACACTTTTTGCACTTGTGTTAGTGTTGAAAAACCACTTTTCGCACTTGTGTTAGTGTTGAAAAACCACTTTTCGCACTTGTGTTAGTGTTGAAAAACCACATTTCGCACTTGTGTTGGTGCAGGAAACCACTTTTGCACTTGTATTAGTGTTGAAAAACCACTTTTCGCACTTGTGTTAGTGTTGAAAAACCACTTTTCACACTTGTGTTAGTGTTGGAAAACCACTTTTCGCAATTGTGTTAGTGTTGAAAAACCACTTTTCGCACTTGTGTTAGTGTTGAAAAACCACTTTTCGCACTTGTGTTGGTGCAGGAAACCACCTTTGCACTTGTATTAGTGTGGAAAAAACACTTTTTGCACTTGTGATAGTGTTGAAAAACCACTTTTCGCACTTGTGTTAGTGTTGAAAAACCACTTTTCGCACCTGTGTTAGTGTTGAAAAACCACTTTTCGCACTTGTGTTGGTGCAGGAAACCACTTTTGCACTTGTATTAGTGTGGAAAAACCACTTTTCGCACTTGTGTTAGTGTTGAAAAACCACTTTTCGCACTTGTGTTAGTGTTGAAAAACCACTTTTCGCACTTGTGTTAGTGTTGAAAAACCACTTTTCGCACTTGTGTTAGTGTTGACAAACCACTTTTCGCACTTGTGTTGGTGCAGGAAACCACTTTTGCACTTGTATTAGTGTCTAAAAAACACTTTTCGCACTTGTGTTAGTGTTGAAAAACCACTTTTCGCACTTGTGTTAGTGTTGAAAAACCACTTTTCGCACTTGTGTTGGTGCAGGAAACCACTTTTGCACTTGTATTAGTGTGGAAAAAACACTTTTTGCACTTGTGTTAGTGTTGAAAAACCACTTTTCGCACTTGTGTTGGTGCAGGAAACCACTTTTGCACTTGTATTAGTGTGGAAAAAACACTTTTTGCACTTGTGTTAGTGTTGAAAAACCACTTTTCACACTTGTGTTGGTGCAGGAAACCACTTTTGCACTTGTATTAGTGTGGAAAAAACACTTTTTGCACTTGTGATAGTGTTGAAAAACCACTTTTCGCACTTGTGTTAGTGTTGAAAAACCACTTTTCGCACTTGTGTTAGTGTTGAAAAACCACTCTTCGCACTTGTGTTGGTGCAGGAAACCACTTTTGCACTTGTATTAGTGTGGAAAAAACACTTTTCGCACTTGTGTTAGTGTTGAAAAACCACTTTTCGCACTTGTGTTAGTGTTGAAAAACCACTTTTCGCACTTGTGTTGGTGCAGGAAACCACTTTTGCACTTGTATTAGTGTGGAAAAAACACTTTTCGCACTTGTGTTAGTGTTGAAAAACCACTTTTCGCACTTGTGTTAGTGTTGAAAAACCACTTTTCGCACTTGTGTTGGTGCAGGAAACCACTTTTGCACTTGTATTAGTGTGGAACAAACACTTTTCGCACTTGTGTCAGTGTTGAAAAACCACTTTTCGCACTTGTGTTAGTGTTGAAAAACCACTTTTCGCACTTGTGTTAGTGTTGAAAAACCACTTTTCGCACTTGTGTTGGTGCAGGAAACCACTTTTGCACTTGTATTAGTGCGGAAAAAACACTTTTCGCACTTGTGTTAGTGTTGAAAAACCACTTTTCGCACTTGTGTTAGTGTTGAAAAACCACTTTTCGCACTTGTGTTGGTGCAGGAAACCACTTTTGCACTTGTATTAGTGTGGAAAAAACACTTTTCGCACTTGTGTTAGTGTTGAAAAAACACTTTTCGCACTTGTGTTAGTGTTGAAAAACTACTTTTCACACTTGTGTTGGTGCAGGAAACCACTTTTACACTTGTATTAGTGTGGAAAAACCACTTTTCGCACTTGTGTTAGTGTTGAAAAACGACTTTTCGCATTTGTGTTAGTGTTGAAAAACCACTTTTCGCACTTGTGTTAGTGTTGAAAAACCACTTTTCGCACTTGTGTTGGTGCAGGAAACCACTTTTGCACTTGTATTAGTGTCTAAAAAACACTTTTCGCACTTGTGTTAGTGTTGAAAAACCACTTTTCGCACTTGTGTTAGTGTTGAAAAACCACTTTTCGCACTTGTGTTAGTGTTGAAAAACCACTTTTCGCACTTGTGTTGGTGCAGGAAACCACTTTTGCACTTGTATTAGTGTGGAAAAAACACTTTTCGCACTTGTGTCAGTGTTGAAAAACCACTTTTCGCACTTGTGTTAGTGTTGAAAAACCACTTTTCGCACTTGTGTTGGTGCAGGAAACCACTTTTGCACTTGTATTAGTTTGGAAAAAACACTTTTCGCACTTGTGTTAGTGTTGAAAAACCACTTTTCGCACTTGTGTTAGTGTTGAAAAACCACTTTTCACACTTGTGTTGGTGCAGGAAACCACTTTTGCACTTGTATTAGTGTGGAAAAAACACTTTTCGCACTTGTGTTAGTGTTGAAAAACCACTTTTTGCACTTGTGTTAGTGTTGAAAAACCACTTTTTGCACTTGTGTTAGTGTTGAAAAACCACTTTTCGCACTTGTGTTAGTGTTGAAAAACCACTTTTCGCACTTGTGTTAGTGTTGAAAAACCACTTTTCACACTTGTGTTGGTGCAGGAAACCACTTTTGCACTTGTATTAGTGTGGAAAAAACACTTTTCGCTCTTGTGTTAGTGTTGAAAAACCACTTTTTGCACTTGTGTTAGTGTTGAAAAACCACTTTTTGCACTTGTGTTAGTGTTGAAAAACCACTTTTCGCACTTGTGTTAGTGTTGAAAAACCACTTTTCGCACTTGTGTTAGTGTTGAAAAACCACTTTTCGCACTTGTGTTAGTGTTGAAAAACCACTTTTTGCACTTGTGATAGTGTTGAAAACCCACTTTCCGCACTTGTGTTAGTGTTGAAAAACCACTTTTCGCACTTGTGTTAGTGTTGAAAAACCACTTTTTGCACTTGTGTTAGTGTTGAAAAACCACTTTTCGCACTTGTGTTGGTGCAGGAAACCACTTTTGCACTTGTATTAGTGTGGAAAAAACACTTTTCGCACTTGTGTTAATGTTGAAAAACCACTTTTCGCACTTGTGTTAGTGTTGAAAAACCACTTTTCGCACTTGTGTTAGTGTTGAAAAACCACTTTTCGCACTTGTGTTAGTGTTGAAAAACCACTTTTCGCACTTGTGTTGGTGCAGGAAACCACGTTTGCACTTGTATTAGTGTGGAAAAAACACTTTTCGCACTTGTGTTAGTGTTGAAAAACCACTTTTCGCACTTGTGTTAGTGTTGAAAAACCACTTTTCGCACTTGTGTTAGTGTTGAAAAACCACTTTTCGCACTTGTGTTAGTGTTGAAAAACCACTCTTTGCACTTGTGTTAGTGTTGAAAAACCACTTTTCGCACTTGTGTTAGTGTTGAAAAACCACTTTTCACACTTGTGTTAGTGTTGAAAAACCACTTTTCGTACTTGTGTTAGTGTTGAAAAACCACTTTTCGCACTTGTGTTAGTGTTGAAAAACCACTTTTCGCACTTGTGTTGGTGTGGAAAAAACACTTTTCGCACTTGTGTTAGTGTTGAAAAAACACTTTTTGCACTTGTGTTAGTGTTGAAAAACCACTTTTCGCACTTGTGTTGGTGTTGAAAAACCACTTTTCGCACTTGTGTTAGTGTTGAAAAACCACTTTTTGCACTTGTGATAGTGTTGAAAAACCACTTTCCGCACTTGTGTTAGTGTTGAAAAACCACTTTTCGCACTTGTGTTAGTGTTGAAAAACCACTTTTCGCACTTGTGTTAGTGTTGAAAAACCACTTTTCGCACTTGTGTTAGTGTTGAAAAACCACTTTTTGCACTTGTGTTAGTGATGAAAAACCACTTTTTGCACTTGTGTTGGTGCAGGAAACCACTTTTGCACTTGTATTAGTGTGGAAAAAACACTTTTCACACTTGTGTTAGTGTTGAAAAACCACTTTTCGCACTTGTGTTAGTGTTGAAAAACCACTTTTTGCACTTGTGTTGGTGCAGGAAACCATTTTTGCACTTGTATTAGTGTGGAAAAAACACTTTTCGCACTTGTGTTAGTGTTGAAAAACCACTCTTCACACTTGTGTTGGTGCAGGAAACCACTTTTGCACTTGTATTAGTGTGGAAAAAACACTTTTTGCACTTGTGATAGTGTTGAAAAACCACTTTTCGCACTTGTGTTAGTGTTGAAAAACCACTTTTCGCACTTGTGTTGGTGCAGGAAACCACTTTTGCACTTGTATTAGTGTGGAAAAAACACTTTTCGCACTTGTGTTAGTGTTGAAAAACCACTTTTCGCACTTGTGTTAGTGTTGAAAAACCACTTTTCGCACTTGTGTTAGTGTTGAAAAACCACTTTTCGCACTTGTGTTGGTGCAGGAAACCACTTTTGCACTTGTATTAGTGTGGGAAAAACACTTTTCGCACTTGTGTTAGTGTTGAAAAACCACTTTTCGCACTTGTGTTGGTGCAGGAAACCACTTTTGCACTTGTATTAGTGTGGAAAAAACACTTTTTGCACTTGTGATAGTGTTGAAAAACCACTTTTCGCACTTGTGTTAGTGTTGAAAAACCACTTTTCGCACTTGTGTTGGTGCAGGAAACCACTTTTGCACTTGTACTAGTGTCTAAAAAACACTTTTCGCACTTGTGTTCGTGTTGAAAAACCACTTTTCGCACTTGTGTTAGTGTTGAAAACCACTTTTCGCACTTGTGTTAGTGTTGAAAAACCACTTTTCGCACTTGTGTTGGTGCAGGAAACCACTTTTGCACTTGTATTAGTGTGGAAAAAACACTTTTTGCACTTGTGTTAGTGTTGAAAAACCACTTTTCGCACTTGTGTTAGTGTTGAAAAACCACTTTTCGCACTTGTGTTAGTGTTGAAAAACCACATTTCGCACTTGTGTTGGTGCAGGAAACCACTTTTGCACTTGTATTAGTGTTGAAAAACCACTTTTCGCACTTGTGTTAGTGTTGAAAAACCACTTTTCACACTTGTGTTAGTGTTGGAAAACCACTTTTCGCAATTGTGTTAGTGTTGAAAAACCACTTTTCGCACTTGTGTTAGTGTTGAAAAACCACTTTTCGCACTTGTGTTGGTGCAGGAAACCACCTTTGCACTTGTATTAGTGTGGAAAAAACACTTTTTGCACTTGTGATAGTGTTGAAAAACCACTTTTCGCACTTGTGTTAGAGTTGAAAAACCACTTTTCGCACCTGTGTTAGTGTTGAAAAACCACTTTTCGCACTTGTGTTGGTGCAGGAAACCACTTTTGCACTTGTATTAGTGTGGAAAAACCACTTTTCGCACTTGTGTTAGTGTTGAAAAACGACTTTTCGCACTTGTGTTAGTGTTGAAAAACCACTTTTCGCACTTGTGTTAGTGTTGAAAAACCACTTTTCGCACTTGTGTTAGTGTTGACAAACCACTTTTCGCACTTGTGTTGGTGCAGGAAACCACTTTTGCACTTGTATTAGTGTCTAAAAAACACTTTTCGCACTTGTGTTAGTGTTGAAAAACCACTTTTCGCACTTGTGTTAGTGTTGAAAAACCACTTTTCGCACTTGTGTTGGTGCAGGAAACCACTTTTGCACTTGTATTAGTGTGGAAAAAACACTTTTTGCACTTGTGTTAGTGTTGAAAAACCACTTTTCGCACTTGTGTTGGTGCAGGAAACCACTTTTGCACTTGTATTAGTGTGGAAAAAACACTTTTTGCACTTGTGTTAGTGTTGAAAAACCACTTTTCACACCTGTGTTGGTGCAGGAAACCACTTTTGCACTTGTATTAGTGTGGAAAAAACACTTTTTGCACTTGTGATCGTGTTGAAAAACCACTTTTCGCACTTGTGTTAGTGTTGAAAAACCACTTTTCGCACTTGTGTTAGTGTTGAAAAACCACTCTTCGCACTTGTGTTGGTGCAGGAAACCACTTTTGCACTTGTATTAGTGTGGAAAAAACACTTTTCGCACTTGTGTTAGTGTTGAAAAACCACTTTTCGCACTTGTGTTAGTGTTGAAAAACCACTTTTCGCACTTGTGTTGGTGCAGGAAACCACTTTTGCACTTGTATTAGTGTGGAAAAAACACTTTTCGCACTTGTGTTAGTGTTGAAAAACCACTTTTCGCACTTGTGTTAGTGTTGAAAAACCACTTTTCGCACTTGTGTTGGTGCAGGAAACCACTTTTGCACTTGTATTAGTGTGGAACAAACACTTTTCGCACTTGTGTCAGTGTTGAAAAACCACTTTTCGCACTTGTGTTAGTGTTGAAAAACCACTTTTCGCACTTGTGTTAGTGTTGAAAAACCACTTTTCGCACTTGTGTTGGTGCAGGAAACCACTTTTGCACTTGTATTAGTGCGGAAAAAACACTTTTCGCACTTGTGTTAGTGTTGAAAAACCACTTTTCGCACTTGTGTTAGTGTTGAAAAACCACTTTTGGCACTTGTGTTGGTGCAGGAAACCACTTTTGCACTTGTATTAGTGTGGAAAAAACACTTTTCGCACTTGTGTTAGTGTTGAAAAACCACTTTTCGCACTTGTGTTGGTGCAGGAAACCACTTTTGCACTTGTATTAGTGTGGAAAAACCACTTTTCGCACTTGTGTTAGTGTTGAAAAACCACTTTTCGCACTTGTGTTAGTGTTGAAAAACCACTTTTCGCACTTGTGTTAGTGTTGAAAAACCACTTTTCGCACTTGTGTTAGTGTTGACAAACCACTTTTCGCACTTGTGTTGGTGCAGGAAACCACTTTTGCACTTGTATTAGTGTCTAAAAAACACTTTTCGCACTTGTGTTAGTGTTGAAAAACCACTTTTCGCACTTGTGTTAGTGTTGAAAAACCACTTTTCGCACTTGTGTTGGTGCAGGAAACCACTTTTGCACTTGTATTAGTGTGGAAAAAACACTTTTTGCACTTGTGTTAGTGTTGAAAAACCACTTTTCGCACTTGTGTTGGTGCAGGAAACCACTTTTGCACTTGTATTAGTGTGGAAAAAACACTTTTTGCACTTGTGTTAGTGTTGAAAAACCACTTTTCACACTTGTGTTGGTGCAGGAAACCACTTTTGCACTTGTATTAGTGTGGAAAAAACACTTTTTGCACTTGTGATAGTGTTGAAAAACCACTTTTCGCACTTGTGTTAGTGTTGAAAAACCACTTTTCGCACTTGTGTTAGTGTTGAAAAACCACTCTTCGCACTTGTGTTGGTGCAGGAAACCACTTTTGCACTTGTATTAGTGTGGAAAAAACACTTTTCGCACTTGTGTTAGTGTTGAAAAACCACTTTTCGCACTTGTGTTAGTGTTGAAAAACCACTTTTCGCACTTGTGTTGGTGCAGGAAACCAGTTTTGCACTTGTATTAGTGTGGAAAAAACACTTTTCACACTTGTGTTAGTGTTGAAAAACCACTTTTCGCACTTGTGTTAGTGTTGAAAAACCACTTTTCGCACTTGTGTTGGTGCAGGAAACCACTTTTGCACTTGTATTAGTGTGGAACAAACACTTTTCGCACTTGTGTCAGTGTTGAAAAACCACTTTTCGCACTTGTGTTAGTGTTGAAAAACCACTTTTCGCACTTGTGTTAGTGTTGAAAAACCACTTTTCGCACTTGTGTTGGTGCAGGAAACCACTTTTGCACTTGTATTAGTGCGGAAAAAACACTTTTCGCACTTGTGTTAGTGTTGAAAAACCACTTTTCGCACTTGTGTTAGTGTTGAAAAACCACTTTTCGCACTTGTGTTGGTGCAGGAAACCACTTTTGCACTTGTATTAGTGTGGAAAAAACACTTTTCGCACTTGTGTTAGTGTTGAAAAAACACTTTTCGCACTTGTGTTAGTGTTGCAAAACTACTTTTCACACTTATGTTGGTGCAGGAAACCACTTTTACACTTGTATTAGTGTGGAAAAACCACTTTTCGCACTTGTGTTAGTGTTGAAAAACGACTTTTCGCATTTGTGTTAGTGTTGAAAAACCACTTTTCGCACTTGTGTTAGTGTTGAAAAACCACTTTTCGCACTTGTGTTGGTGCAGGAAACCACTTTTGCACTTGTATTAGTGTCTAAAAAACACTTTTCGCACTTGTGTCAGTGTTGAAAAACCACTTTTCGCACTTGTGTTAGTGTTGAAAAACCACTTTTCGCACTTGTGTTGGTGCAGGAAACCACTTTTGCACTTGTATTAGTGTGGAAAAAACACTTTTCGCACTTGTGTTAGTGTTGAAAAACCACTTTTCGCACTTGTGTTAGTGTTGAAAAACCACTTTTCACACTTGTGTTGGTGCAGGAAACCACTTTTGCACTTGTATTAGTGTGGAAAAAACACTTTTCGCACTTGTGTTAGTGTTGAAAAACCACTTTTTGCACTTGTGTTAGTGTTGAAAAACCACTTTTTGCACTTGTGTTAGTGTTGAAAAACCACTTTTCGCACTTGTGTTAGTGTTGAAAAACCACTTTTCGCACTTGTGTTAGTGTTGAAAAACCACTTTTCACACTTGTGTTGGTGCAGGAAACCACTTTTGCACTTGTATTAGTGTGGAAAAAACACTTTTCGCACTTGTGTTAGTGTTGAAAAACCACTTTTTGCACTTGTGTTAGTGTTGAAAAACCACTTTTTGCACTTGTGTTAGTGTTGAAAAACCACTTTTCGCACTTGTGTTAGTGTTGAAAAACCACTTTTCGCACTTGTGTTAGTGTTGAAAAACCACTTTTCGCACTTGTGTTAGTGTTGAAAAACCACTTTTTGCACTTGTGATAGTGTTGAAAACCCACTTTCCGCACTTGTGTTAGTGTTGAAAAACCACTTTTTGCACTTGTGATAGTGTTGAAAACCCACTTTCCGCACTTGTGTTAGTGTTGAAAAACCACTTTTTGCACTTGTGTTAGTGTTGAAAAACCACTTTTCGCACTTGTGTTGGTGCAGGAAACCACTTTTGCACTTGTATTAGTGTGGAAAAAACACTTTTCGCACTTGTGTTAATGTTGAAAAACCACTTTTCGCACTTGTGTTAGTGTTGAAAAACCACTTTTCGCACTTGTGTTAGTGTTGAAAACCCACTTTTCGCACTTGTGTTAGTGTTGAAAAACCACTTTTCGCACTTGTGTTGGTGCAGGAAACCACTTTTGCACTTGTATTAGTGTAGAAAAAACACTTTTCGCACTTGTGTTAGTGTTGAAAAACCACTTTTCGCACTTGTGTTGGTGCAGGAAACCACTTTTGCACTTGTATTAGTGTGGAAAAAACACTTTTTGCACTTGTGATAGTGTTGAAAAACCACTTTTCGCACTTGTGTTAGTGTTGAAAAACCACTTTTCGCACTTGTGTTGGTGCAGGAAACCACTTTTGCACTTGTACTAGTGTCTAAAAAACACTTTTCGCACTTGTGTTAGTGTTGAAAAACCACTTTTCGCACTTGTGTTAGTGTTGAAAACCACTTTTCGCACTTGTGTTAGTGTTGAAAAACCACTTTTCGCACTTGTGTTGGTGCAGGAAACCACTTTTGCACTTGTATTAGTGTGGAAAAAACACTTTTTGCACTTGTGTTAGTGTTGAAAAACCACTTTTCGCACTTGTGTTAGTGTTGAAAAACCACTTTTCGCACTTGTGTTAGTGTTGAAAAACCACATTTCGCACTTGTGTTGGTGCAGGAAACCACTTTTGCACTTGTATTAGTGTTGAAAAACCACTTTTCGCACTTGTGTTAGTGTTGAAAAACCACTTTTCGCACTTGTGTTAGTGTTGAAAAACCACTTTTCGCACTTGTGTTAGTGTTGAAAAACCACTTTTCGCACTTGTGTTGGTGCAGGAAACCACCTTTGCACTTGTATTAGTGTGGAAAAAACACTTTTTGCACTTGTGATAGTGTTGAAAAACCACTTTTCGCACTTGTGTTAGTGTTGAAAAACCACTTTTCGCACCTATGTTAGTGTTGAAAAACCACTTTTCGCACTTGTGTTGGTGCAGGAAACCACTTTTGCACTTGTATTAGTGTGGAAAAAACACTTTTCGCACTTGTGTTAGTGTTGAAAAACGACTTTTCGCATTTGTGTTACTGTTGAAAAACCACTTTTCGCACTTGTGTTGGTGCAGGAAACCACTTTTGCACTTGTATTAGTGTGGAAAAAACACTTTTTGCACTTGTGATGGTGTTGAAAAACCACTTTTCGCACTTGTGTTGGTGCAGGAAACCACTTTTGCACTTGTACTAGTGTCTAAAAAACACTTTTCGCACTTGTGTTGGTGCAGTGTTGAAAAACGACTTTTCGCACTTGTGTTAGTGTTGAAAAACCACTTTTCGCACTTGTGCTGGTGCAGGAAACCACTTTTGCACTTGTATTAGTGTGGAAAAAACACTTTTCGCACTTGTGTTAGTGTTGAAAAACCACTTTTCGCACTTGTGTTAGTGTTGAAAAACTACTTTTCACACTTGTGTTGGTGCAGGAAACACTTTTGCACTTGTATTAGTGTGGAAAAACCACTTTTCGCACTTGTGTTAGTGTTGAAAAACCACTTTTCGCACTTGTGTTAGTGTTTAAAAACCACTTTTCGCACTTGTGTTAGTGTTGAAAAACCACTTTTCGCACTTGTGTTAGTGTTGACAAACCACTTTTCGCACTTGTGTTGGTGCAGGAAACCACTTTTGCACTTGTATTAGTGTCTAAAAAACACTTTTCGCACTTGTGTTAGTGTTGAAAAACCACTTTTCGCACTTGTGTTAGTGTTGAAAAACCACTTTTCGCACTTGTGTTGGTGCAGGAAACCACTTTTGCACTTGTATTAGTGTGGAAAAAACACTTTTTGCACTTGTGTTAGTGTTGAAAAACCACTTTTCGCACTTGTGTTGGTGCAGGAAACCACTTTTGCACTTGTATTAGTGTGGAAAAAACACTTTTTGCACTTGTGTTAGTGTTGAAAAACCACTTTTCACACTTGTGTTGGTGCAGGAAACCACTTTTGCACTTGTATTAGTGTGGAAAAAACACTTTTTGCACTTGTGATCGTGTTGAAAAACCACTTTTCGCACTTGTGTTAGTGTTGAAAAACCACTTTTCGCACTTGTGTTAGTGTTGAAAAACCACTTTTCGCACTTGTGTTGGTGCAGGAAACCACTTTTGCACTTGTATTAGTGTGGAAAAAACACTTTTTGCACTTGTGTTAGTGTTGAAAAACCACTTTTCGCACTTGTGTTGGTGCAGGAAACCACTTTTGCACTTGTATTAGTGTGGAAAAAACACTTTTTGCACTTGTGTTAGTGTTGAAAAACCACTTTTCACACTTGTGTTGGTGCAGGAAACCACTTTTGCACTTGTATTAGTGTGGAAAAAACACTTTTTGCACTTGTGATCGTGTTGAAAAACCACTTTTCGCACTTGTGTTAGTGTTGAAAAACCACTTTTCGCACTTGTGTTAGTGTTGAAAAACCACTCTTCGCACTTGTGTTGGTGCAGGAAACCACTTTTGCACTTGTATTAGTGTGGAAAAAACACTTTTCGCACTTGTGTTAGTGTTGAAAAACCACTTTTCGCACTTGTGTTAGTGTTGAAAAACCACTTTTCGCACTTGTGTTGGTGCAGGAAACCACTTTTGCACTGTATTAGTGTGGAAAAAACACTTTTCGCACTTGTGTTAGTGTTGAAAAACCACTTTTCGCACTTGTGTTAGTGTTGAAAAACCACTTTTCGCACTTGTGTTGGTGCAGGAAACCACTTTTGCACTTGTATTAGTGTGGAACAAACACTTTTCGCACTTGTGTCAGTGTTGAAAAACCACTTTTCGCACTTGTGTTAGTGTTGAAAAACCACTTTTCGCACTTGTGTTAGTGTTGAAAAACCACTTTTCGCACTTGTGTTGGTGCAGGAAACCACTTTTGCACTTGTATTAGTGCGGAAAAAACACTTTCGCACTTGTGTTAGTGTTGAAAAACCACTTTTCGCACTTGTGTTAGTGTTGAAAAACCACTTTTGGCACTTGTGTTGGTGCAGGAAACCACTTTTGCACTTGTATTAGTGTGGAAAAAACACTTTTCGCACTTGTTGTTACTGTTGAAAAAACCACTTTTCGCACTTGTGTTGGTGCAGGAAACCACTTTTGCACTTGTATTAGTGTGGAAAAACCACTTTTCGCACTTGTGTTAGTGTTGAAAAACCACTTTTCGCACTTGTGTTAGTGTTGAAAAACCACTTTTCGCACTTGTGTTAGTGTTGAAAAACCACTTTTCGCACTTGTGTTAGTGTTGACAAACTTTTCGCACTTGTGTTGGTGCAGGAAACCACTTTTGCACTTGTATTAGTGTCTAAAAAACACTTTTTGCACTTGTGTTAGTGTTGAAAAAACCACTTTTCGCACTTGTGTTAGTGTTGAAAAACCACTTTTCGCACTTGTGTTGGTGCAGGAAACCACTTCTTGCCTGTATTAGTGTGGAAAAAACACTTTTTGCACTTGTGTTAGTGTTGAAAAACCACTTTTCGCACTTGTGTTGGTGCAGGAAACCACTTTTGCACTTGTATTAGTGTGGAAAAAACACTTTTTGCACTTGTGTTAGTGTTGAAAAACCACTTTTCACACTTGTGTTGGTGCAGGAAACCACTTTTGCACTTGTATTAGTGTGGAAAAAACACTTTTTGCACTTGTGATAGTGTTGAAAAACCACTTTTCGCACTTGTGTTAGTGTTGAAAAACCACTTTTCGCACTTGTGTTAGTGTTGAAAAACCACTCTTCGCACTTGTGTTGGTGCAGGAAACCACTTTTGCACTTGTATTAGTGTGGAAAAAACACTTTTCGCACTTGTGTTAGTGTTGAAAAACCACTTTTCGCACTTGTGTTAGTGTTGAAAAACCACTTTTCGCACTTGTGTTGGTGCAGGAAACCACTTTTGCACTTGTATTAGTGTGGAAAAAACACTTTTCGCACTTGTGTTAGTGTTGAAAAACCACTTTTCGCACTTGTGTTAGTGTTGAAAAACCACTTTTCGCACTTGTGTTGGTGCAGGAAACCACTTTTGCACTTGTATTAGTGTGGAACAAACACTTTTCGCACTTGTGTCAGTGTTGAAAAACCACTTTTCGCACTTGTGTTAGTGTTGAAAAACCACTTTTCGCACTTGTGTTAGTGTTGAAAAACCACTTTTCGCACTTGTGTTGGTGCAGGAAACCACTTTTGCACTTGTATTAGTGCGGAAAAAACACTTTTCGCACTTGTGTTAGTGTTGAAAAACCACTTTTCGCACTTGTGTTAGTGTTGAAAAACCACTTTTCGCACTTGTGTTGGTGCAGGAAACCACTTTTGCACTTGTATTAGTGTGGAAAAAAACACTTTTCGCACTTGTGTTAGTGTTGAAAAAACACTTTTCGCACTTGTGTTAGTGTTGAAAAACTACTTTTCACACTTGTGTTGGTGCAGGAAACCACTTTTACACTTGTATTAGTGTGGAAAAACCACTTTTCGCACTTGTGTTAGTGTTGAAAAACGACTTTTCGCATTTGTGTTAGTGTTGAAAAAACCACTTTTCGCACTTGTGTTAGTGTTGAAAAACCACTTTTCGCACTTGTGTTGGTGCAGGAAACCACTTTTGCACTTGTATTAGTGTCTAAAAACACTTTTCGCACTTGTGTTAGTGTTGAAAAACCACTTTTCGCACTTGTGTTAGTGTTGAAAAACCACTTTTCGCACTTGTGTTAGTGTTGAAAAACCACTTTTCGCACTTGTGTTGGTGCAGGAAACCACTTTTGCACTTGTATTAGTGTGGAAAAAACACTTTTCGCACTTGTGTCAGTGTTGAAAAACCACTTTTCGCACTTGTGTTAGTGTTGAAAAACCACTTTTCGCACTTGTGTTGGTGCAGGAAACCACTTTTGCACTTGTATTAGTGTGGAAAAAAACACTTTTCGCACTTGTGTTAGTGTTGAAAAACCACTTTTCGCACTTGTGTTAGTGTTGAAAAACCACTTTTCACACTTGTGTTGGTGCAGGAAACCACTTTTGCACTTGTATTAGTGTGGAAAAAACACTTTTCGCACTTGTGTTAGTGTTGAAAAACCACTTTTTGCACTTGTGTTAGTGTTGAAAAACCACTTTTTGCACTTGTGTTAGTGTTGAAAAACCACTTTTCGCACTTGTGTTAGTGTTGAAAAACCACTTTTCGCACTTGTGTTAGTGTTGAAAAACCACTTTTCACACTTGTGTTGGTGCAGGAAACCACTTTTGCACTTGTATTAGTGTGGAAAAAACACTTTTCGCACTTGTGTTAGTGTTGAAAAACCACTTTTTGCACTTGTGTTAGTGTTGAAAAACCACTTTTTGCACTTGTGTTAGTGTTGAAAAACCACTTTTCGCACTTGTGTTAGTGTTGAAAAACCACTTTTCGCACTTGTGTTAGTGTTGAAAAACCACTTTTCGCACTTGTGTTAGTGTTGAAAAACCACTTTTTGCACTTGTGATAGTGTTGAAAACCCACTTTCCGCACTTGTGTTAGTGTTGAAAAACCACTTTTCGCACTTGTGTTAGTGTTGAAAAACCACTTTTTGCACTTGTGTTAGTGTTGAAAAACCACATTTCGCACTTGTGTTGGTGCAGGAAACCACTTTTGCACTTGTATTAGTGTGGAAAAAACACTTTTCGCACTTGTGTTAATGTTGAAAAACCACTTTTCGCACTTGTGTTAGTGTTGAAAAACCACTTTTCGCACTTGTGTTAGTGTTGAAAAACCACTTTTCGCACTTGTGTTAGTGTTGAAAAACCACTTTTCGCACTTGTGTTGGTGCAGGAAACCACTTTTGCACTTGTATTAGTGTAGAAAAAACACTTTTCGCACTTGTGTTAGTGTTGAAAAACCACTTTTCGCACTTGTGTTGGTGCAGGAAACCACTTTTGCACTTGTATTAGTGTGGAAAAAACACTTTTTGCACTTGTGATAGTGTTGAAAAACCACTTTTCGCACTTGTGTTAGTGTTGAAAAACCACTTTTCGCACTTGTGTTAGTGTTGAAAAACGACTTTTCGCATTTGTGTTAGTGTTGAAAAACCACTTTTCGCACTTGTGTTAGTGTTGAAAAACCACTTTTCGCACTTGTGTTGGTGCAGGAAACCACTTTTGCACTTGTATTAGTGTCTAAAAAACACTTTTCGCACTTGTGTTAGTGTTGAAAAACCACTTTTCGCACTTGTGTTAGTGTTGAAAAACCACTTTTCGCACTTGTGTTAGTGTTGAAAAACCACTTTTCGCACTTGTGTTGGTGCAGGAAACCACTTTTGCACTTGTATTAGTGTGGAAAAAACACTTTTCGCACTTGTGTCAGTGTTGAAAAACCACTTTTCGCACTTGTGTTAGTGTTGAAAAACCACTTTTCGCACTTGTGTTGGTGCAGGAAACCACTTTTGCACTTGTATTAGTGTGGAAAAAACACTTTTCGCACTTGTGTTAGTGTTGAAAAACCACTTTTCGCACTTGTGTTAGTGTTGAAAAACCACTTTTCACACTTGTGTTGGTGCAGGAAACCACTTTTGCACTTGTATTAGTGTGGAAAAAAACACTTTTCGCACTTGTGTTAGTGTTGAAAAACCACTTTTTGCACTTGTGTTAGTGTTGAAAAACCACTTTTTGCACTTGTGTTAGTGTTGAAAAACCACTTTTCGCACTTGTGTTAGTGTTGAAAAACCACTTTTCGCACTTGTGTTAGTGTTGAAAAACCACTTTTCACACTTGTGTTGGTGCAGGAAACCACTTTTGCACTTGTATTAGTGTGGAAAAAACACTTTTCGCACTTGTGTTAGTGTTGAAAAACCACTTTTTGCACTTGTGTTAGTGTTGAAAAACCACTTTTTGCACTTGTGTTAGTGTTGAAAAACCACTTTTCGCACTTGTGTTAGTGTTGAAAAACCACACCACTTTTCGCACTTGTGTTAGTGTTGAAAAACCACTTTTCGCACTTGTGTTAGTGTTGAAAAACCACTTTTTGCACTTGTGATAGTGTTGAAAACCCACTTTCCGCACTTGTGTTAGTGTTGAAAAACCACTTTTCGCACTTGTGTTAGTGTTGAAAAACCACTTTTTGCACTTGTGTTAGTGTTGAAAAACCACTTTTCGCACTTGTGTTGGTGCAGGAAACCACTTTTGCACTTGTATTAGTGTGGAAAAAACACTTTTCGCACTTGTGTTAATGTTGAAAAACCACTTTTCGCACTTGTGTTAGTGTTGAAAAACCACTTTTCGCACTTGTGTTAGTGTTGAAAAACCACTTTTCGCACTTGTGTTAGTGTTGAAAAACCACTTTTCGCACTTGTGTTGGTGCAGGAAACCACTTTTGCACTTGTATTAGTGTAGAAAAAACACTTTTCGCACTTGTGTTAGTGTTGAAAAACCACTTTTCGCACTTGTGTTGGTGCAGGAAACCACTTTTGCACTTGTATTAGTGTGGAAAAAACACTTTTTGCACTTGTGATAGTGTTGAAAAACCACTTTTCGCACTTGTGTTAGTGTTGAAAAACCACTTTTCGCACTTGTGTTGGTGCAGGAAACCACTTTTGCACTTGTACTAGTGTCTAAAAAACACTTTTCGCACTTGTGTTAGTGTTGAAAAACCACTTTTCGCACTTGTGTTAGTGTTGAAAACCACTTTTCGCACTTGTGTTAGTGTTGAAAAACCACTTTTCGCACTTGTGTTGGTGCAGGAAACCACTTTTGCACTTGTATTAGTGTGGAAAAAACACTTTTTGCACTTGTGTTAGTGTTGAAAAACCACTTTTCGCACTTGTGTTAGTGTTGAAAAACCACTTTTCGCACTTGTGTTAGTGTTGAAAAACCACATTTCGCACTTGTGTTGGTGCAGGAAACCACTTTTGCACTTGTATTAGTGTTGAAAAACCACTTTTCGCACTTGTGTTAGTGTTGAAAAACCACTTTTCGCACTTGTGTTAGTGTTGAAAAACCACTTTTCGCACTTGTGTTAGTGTTGAAAAACCACTTTTCGCACTTGTGTTGGTGCAGGAAACCACCTTTGCACTTGTATTAGTGTGGAAAAAACACTTTTTGCACTTGTGATAGTGTTGAAAAACCACTTTTCGCACTTGTGTTAGTGTTGAAAAACCACTTTTCGCACCTGTGTTAGTGTTGAAAAACCACTTTTCGCACTTGTGTTGGTGCAGGAAACCACTTTTGCACTTGTATTAGTGTGGAAAAAACACTTTTCGCACTTGTGTTAGTGTTGAAAAACGACTTTTCGCATTTGTGTTACTGTTGAAAAACCACTTTTCGCACTTGTGTTGGTGCAGGAAACCACTTTTGCACTTGTATTAGTGTGGAAAAAACACTTTTTGCACTTGTGATGGTGTTGAAAAACCACTTTTCGCACTTGTGTTGGTGCAGGAAACCACTTTTGCACTTGTACTAGTGTCTAAAAAACACTTTTCGCACTTGTGTTGGTGCAGTGTTGAAAAACGACTTTTCGCACTTGTGTTAGTGTTGAAAAACCACTTTTCGCACTTGTGCTGGTGCAGGAAACCACTTTTGCACTTGTATTAGTGTGGAAAAAACACTTTTCGCACTTGTGTTAGTGTTGAAAAACCACTTTTCGCACTTGTGTTAGTGTTGAAAAACTACTTTTCACACTTGTGTTGGTGCAGGAAACACTTTTGCACTTGTATTAGTGTGGAAAAACCACTTTTCGCACTTGTGTTAGTGTTGAAAAACCACTTTTCGCACTTGTGTTAGTGTTTAAAAACCACTTTTCGCACTTGTGTTAGTGTTGAAAAACCACTTTTCGCACTTGTGTTAGTGTTGACAAACCACTTTTCGCACTTGTGTTGGTGCAGGAAACCACTTTTGCACTTGTATTAGTGTCTAAAAAACACTTTTCGCACTTGTGTTAGTGTTGAAAAACCACTTTTCGCACTTGTGTTAGTGTTGAAAAACCACTTTTCGCACTTGTGTTGGTGCAGGAAACCACTTTTGCACTTGTATTAGTGTGGAAAAAACACTTTTTGCACTTGTGTTAGTGTTGAAAAACCACTTTTCGCACTTGTGTTGGTGCAGGAAACCACTTTTGCACTTGTATTAGTGTGGAAAAAACACTTTTTGCACTTGTGTTAGTGTTGAAAAACCACTTTTCACACTTGTGTTGGTGCAGGAAACCACTTTTGCACTTGTATTAGTGTGGAAAAAACACTTTTTGCACTTGTGATAGTATTGAAAAACCACTTTTCGCACTTGTGTTAGTGTTGAAAAACCACTTTTCGCACTTGTGTTAGTGTTGAAAAACCACTTTTCGCACTTGTGTTGGTGCAGGAAACCACTTTTGCACTTGTATTAGTGTGGAAAAAACACTTTTCGCACTTGTGTCAGTGTTGAAAAACCACTTTTCGCACTTGTGTTAGTGTTGAAAAACCACTTTTCGCACTTGTGTTAGTGTTGAAAAACCACTTTTCGCACTTGTGTTGGTGCAGGAAACCACTTTTGCACTTGTATTAGTGCGGAAAAAACACTTTTCGCACTTGTGTTAGTGTTGAAAAACCACTTTTCGCACTTGTGTTAGTGTTGAAAAACCACTTTTCGCACTTGTGTTAGTGTTGAAAAACTACTTTTCACACTTGTGTTGGTGCAGGAAACCACTTTTGCACTTGTATTAGTGTGGAAAAAACACTTTTCGCACTTGTGTTAGTGTTGAAAAACCACTTTTCGCACTTGTGTTAGTGTTGAAAAACCACTTTTCGCACTTGTTAGTGTTGAAAAACCACTTTTTGCACTTGTGTTAGTGTTGAAAAACCACTTTTCGCACTTGTGTTGGTGTGGAAAAAACACTTTTCGCACTTGTGTTAGTGTTGAAAAAACACTTTTTGCACTTGTGTTCGTGTTGAAAAACCACTTTTCGCACTTGTTAGTGTTGAAAAACCACTTTTTGCACTTGTGTTAGTGTTGAAAAACCACTTTTCGCACTTGTGTTGGTGTGGAAAAAACACTTTTCGCACTTGTGTTAGTGTTGAAAAAACACTTTTTGCACTTGTGTTCGTGTTGAAAAAACACTTTTCGCACTTGTGTTAGTGTTGAAAAACCACTTTTCGCACTTGTGTTAGTGTTGAAAAACCACTTTTCACACTTGTGTTGGTGCAGGAAACCACTTTTGCACTTGTATTAGTGTGGAAAAAACACTTTTCGCACTTGTGTTAGTGTTGAAAAACCACTTTTTGCACTTGTGTTAGTGTTGAAAAACCACTTTTTGCACTTGTGTTAGTGTTGAAAAACCACTTTTCGCACTTGTGTTAGTGTTGAAAAACCACTTTTCGCACTTGTGTTAGTGTTGAAAAACCACTTTTCACACTTGTGTTGGTGCAGGAAACCACTTTTGCACTTGTATTAGTGTGGAAAAAACACTTTTCGCACTTGTGTTAGTGTTGAAAAACCACTTTTTGCACTTGTGTTAGTGTTGAAAAACCACTTTTTGCACTTGTGTTAGTGTTGAAAAACCACTTTTCGCACTTGTGTTAGTGTTGAAAAACCACTTTTCGCACTTGTGTTAGTGTTGAAAAACCACTTTTCGCACTTGTGTTAGTGTTGAAAAACCACTTTTTGCACTTGTGATAGTGTTGAAAACCCACTTTCCGCACTTGTGTTAGTGTTGAAAAACCACTTTTCGCACTTGTGTTAGTGTTGAAAAACCACTTTTTGCACTTGTGTTAGTGTTGAAAAACCACTTTTCGCACTTGTGTTGGTGCAGGAAACCACTTTTGCACTTGTATTAGTGTGGAAAAAACACTTTTCGCACTTGTGTTAATGTTGAAAAACCACTTTTCGCACTTGTGTTAGTGTTGAAAAACCACTTTTCGCACTTGTGTTAGTGTTGAAAAACCACTTTTCGCACTTGTGTTAGTGTTGAAAAACCACTTTTCGCACTTGTGTTGGTGCAGGAAACCACGTTTGCACTTGTATTAGTGTGGAAAAAACACTTTTCGCACTTGTGTTAGTGTTGAAAAACCACTTTTCGCACTTGTGTTAGTGTTGAAAAACCACTTTTCGCACTTGTGTTAGTGTTGAAAAACCACTTTTCGCACTTGTGTTAGTGTTGAAAAACCACTCTTTGCACTTGTGTTAGTGTTGAAAAACCACTTTTCGCACTTGTGTTAGTGTTGAAAAACCACTTTTCACACTTGTGTTAGTGTTGAAAAACCACTTTTCGTACTTGTGTTAGTGTTGAAAAACCACTTTTCGCACTTGTGTTAGTGTTGAAAAACCACTTTTCGCACTTGTGTTGGTGTGGAAAAAACACTTTTCGCACTGGTGTTAGTGTTGAAAAAACACTTTTTGCACTTGTGTTAGTGTTGAAAAACCACTTTTCGCACTTGTGTTGGTGTTGAAAAACCACTTTTCGCACTTGTGTTAGTGTTGAAAAACCACTTTTTGCACTTGTGATAGTGTTGAAAAACCACTTTCCGCACTTGTGTTAGTGTTGAAAAACCACTTTTCGCACTTGTGTTAGTGTTGAAAAACCACTTTTCGCACTTGTGTTAGTGTTGAAAAACCACTTTTTGCACTTGTGTTAGTGATGAAAAACCACTTTTTGCACTTGTGTTGGTGCAGGAAACCACTTTTGCACTTGTATTAGTGTGGAAAAAACACTTTTCACACTTGTGTTAGTGTTGAAAAACCACTCTTCACACTTGTGTTGGTGCAGGAAACCACTTTTGCACTTGTATTAGTGTGGAAAAAACACTTTTTGCACTTGTGATAGTGTTGAAAAACCACTTTTCGCACTTGTGTTAGTGTTGAAAAACCACTTTTCGCACTTGTGTTGGTGCAGGAAACCACTTTTGCACTTGTATTAGTGTGGAAAAAACACTTTTCGCACTTGTGTTAGTGTTGAAAAACCACTTTTCGCACTTGTGTTAGTGTTGAAAAACCACTTTTCGCACTTGTGTTAGTGTTGAAAAACCACTTTTCGCACTTGTGTTGGTGCAGGAAACCACTTTTGCACTTGTATTAGTGTGGGAAAAACACTTTTCGCACTTGTGTTAGTGTTGAAAAACCACTTTTCGCACTTGTGTTGGTGCAGGAAACCACTTTTGCACTTGTATTAGTGTGGAAAAAACACTTTTTGCACTTGTGATAGTGTTGAAAAACCACTTTTCGCACTTGTGTTAGTGTTGAAAAACCACTTTTCGCACTTGTGTTGGTGCAGGAAACCACTTTTGCACTTGTACTAGTGTCTAAAAAACACTTTTCGCACTTGTGTTCGTGTTGAAAAACCACTTTTCGCACTTGTGTTAGTGTTGAAAACCACTTTTCGCACTTGTGTTAGTGTTGAAAAACCACTTTTCGCACTTGTGTTGGTGCAGGAAACCACTTTTGCACTTGTATTAGTGTGGAAAAAACACTTTTTGCACTTGTGTTAGTGTTGAAAAACCACTTTTCGCACTTGTGTTAGTGTTGAAAAACCACATTTCGCACTTGTGTTGGTGCAGGAAACCACTTTTGCACTTGTATTAGTGTTGAAAAACCACTTTTCGCACTTGTGTTAGTGTTGAAAAACCACTTTTCACACTTGTGTTAGTGTTGGAAAACCACTTTTCGCAATTGTGTTAGTGTTGAAAAACCACTTTTCGCACTTGTGTTAGTGTTGAAAAACCACTTTTCGCACTTGTGTTGGTGCAGGAAACCACCTTTGCACTTGTATTAGTGTGGAAAAAACACTTTTTGCACTTGTGATAGTGTTGAAAAACCACTTTTCGCACTTGTGTTAGAGTTGAAAAACCACTTTTCGCACCTGTGTTAGTGTTGAAAAACCACTTTTCGCACTTGTGTTGGTGCAGGAAACCACTTTTGCACTTGTATTAGTGTGGAAAAACCACTTTTCGCACTTGTGTTAGTGTTGAAAAACGACTTTTCGCACTTGTGTTAGTGTTGAAAAACCACTTTTCGCACTTGTGTTAGTGTTGAAAAACCACTTTTCGCACTTGTGTTAGTGTTGACAAACCACTTTTCGCACTTGTGTTGGTGCAGGAAACCACTTTTGCACTTGTATTAGTGTCTAAAAAACACTTTTCGCACTTGTGTTAGTGTTGAAAAACCACTTTTCGCACTTGTGTTAGTGTTGAAAAACCACTTTTCGCACTTGTGTTGGTGCAGGAAACCACTTTTGCACTTGTATTAGTGTGGAAAAAACACTTTTTGCACTTGTGATAGTGTTGAAAAACCACTTTTCGCACTTGTGTTAGAGTTGAAAAACCACTTTTCGCACCTGTGTTAGTGTTGAAAAACCACTTTTCGCACTTGTGTTGGTGCAGGAAACCACTTTTGCACTTGTATTAGTGTGGAAAAACCACTTTTCGCACTTGTGTTAGTGTTGAAAAACGACTTTTCGCACTTGTGTTAGTGTTGAAAAACCACTTTTCGCACTTGTGTTAGTGTTGAAAAACCACTTTTCGCACTTGTGTTAGTGTTGACAAACCACTTTTCGCACTTGTGTTGGTGCAGGAAACCACTTTTGCACTTGTATTAGTGTCTAAAAAACACTTTTCGCACTTGTGTTAGTGTTGAAAAACCACTTTTCGCACTTGTGTTAGTGTTGAAAAACCACTTTTCGCACTTGTGTTGGTGCAGGAAACCACTTTTGCACTTGTATTAGTGTGGAAAAAACACTTTTTGCACTTGTGTTAGTGTTGAAAAACCACTTTTCGCACTTGTGTTGGTGCAGGAAACCACTTTTGCACTTGTATTAGTGTGGAAAAAACACTTTTTGCACTTGTGTTAGTGTTGAAAAACCACTTTTCACACTTGTGTTGGTGCAGGAAACCACTTTTGCACTTGTATTAGTGTGGAAAAAACACTTTTTGCACTTGTGATCGTGTTGAAAAACCACTTTTCGCACTTGTGTTAGTGTTGAAAAACCACTTTTCGCACTTGTGTTAGTGTTGAAAAACCACTCTTCGCACTTGTGTTGGTGCAGGAAACCACTTTTGCACTTGTATTAGTGTGGAAAAAACACTTTTCGCACTTGTGTTAGTGTTGAAAAACCACTTTTCGCACTTGTGTTAGTGTTGAAAAACCACTTTTCGCACTTGTGTTGGTGCAGGAAACCACTTTTGCACTTGTATTAGTGTGGAAAAAACACTTTTCGCACTTGTGTTAGTGTTGAAAAACCACTTTTCGCACTTGTGTTAGTGTTGAAAAACCACTTTTCGCACTTGTGTTGGTGCAGGAAACCACTTTTGCACTTGTATTAGTGTGGAACAAACACTTTTCGCACTTGTGTCAGTGTTGAAAAACCACTTTTCGCACTTGTGTTAGTGTTGAAAAACCACTTTTCGCACTTGTGTTAGTGTTGAAAAACCACTTTTCGCACTTGTGTTGGTGCAGGAAACCACTTTTGCACTTGTATTAGTGCGGAAAAAACACTTTTCGCACTTGTGTTAGTGTTGAAAAACCACTTTTCGCACTTGTGTTAGTGTTGAAAAACCATTTTGGCACTTGTGTTGGTGCAGGAAACCACTTTTGCACTTGTATTAGTGTGGAAAAAACACTTTTCGCACTTGTGTTAGTGTTGAAAAACCACTTTTCGCACTTGTGTTGGTGCAGGAAACCACTTTTGCACTTGTATTAGTGTGGAAAAACCACTTTTCGCACTTGTGTTAGTGTTGAAAAACCACTTTTCGCACTTGTGTTAGTGTTGAAAAACCACTTTTCGCACTTGTGTTAGTGTTGAAAAACCACTTTTCGCACTTGTGTTAGTGTTGACAAACCACTTTTCGCACTTGTGTTGGTGCAGGAAACCACTTTTGCACTTGTATTAGTGTCTAAAAAACACTTTTCGCACTTGTGTTAGTGTTGAAAAACCACTTTTCGCACTTGTGTTAGTGTTGAAAAACCACTTTTCGCACTTGTGTTGGTGCAGGAAACCACTTTTGCACTTGTATTAGTGTGGAAAAAACACTTTTTGCACTTGTGTTAGTGTTGAAAAACCACTTTTCGCACTTGTGTTGGTGCAGGAAACCACTTTTGCACTTGTATTAGTGTGGAAAAAACACTTTTTGCACTTGTGTTAGTGTTGAAAAACCACTTTTCACACTTGTGTTGGTGCAGGAAACCACTTTTGCACTTGTATTAGTGTGGAAAAAACACTTTTTGCACTTGTGATAGTGTTGAAAAACCACTTTTCGCACTTGTGTTAGTGTTGAAAAACCACTTTTCGCACTTGTGTTAGTGTTGAAAAACCACTCTTCGCACTTGTGTTGGTGCAGGAAACCACTTTTGCACTTGTATTAGTGTGGAAAAAACACTTTTCGCACTTGTGTTAGTGTTGAAAAACCACTTTTCGCACTTGTGTTAGTGTTGAAAAACCACTTTTCGCACTTGTGTTGGTGCAGGAAACCACTTTTGCACTTGTATTAGTGTGGAAAAAACACTTTTCGCACTTGTGTTAGTGTTGAAAAACCACTTTTCGCACTTGTGTTAGTGTTGAAAAACCACTTTTCGCACTTGTGTTGGTGCAGGAAACCACTTTTGCACTTGTATTAGTGTGGAACAAACACTTTTCGCACTTGTGTCAGTGTTGAAAAACCACTTTTCGCACTTGTGTTAGTGTTGAAAAACCACTTTTCGCACTTGTGTTAGTGTTGAAAAACCACTTTTCGCACTTGTGTTGGTGCAGGAAACCACTTTTGCACTTGTATTAGTGCGGAAAAAACACTTTTCGCACTTGTGTTAGTGTTGAAAAACCACTTTTCGCACTTGTGTTAGTGTTGAAAAACCACTTTTCGCACTTGTATTGGTGCAGGAAACCACTTTTGCACTTGTATTAGTGTGGAAAAAACACTTTTCGCACTTGTGTTAGTGTTGAAAAAACACTTTTCGCACTTGTGTTAGTGTTGAAAAACTACTTTTCACACTTGTGTTGGTGCAGGAAACCACTTTTACACTTGTATTAGTGTGGAAAAACCACTTTTCGCACTTGTGTTAGTGTTGAAAAACGACTTTTCGCATTTGTGTTAGTGTTGAAAAACCACTTTTCGCACTTGTGTTAGTGTTGAAAAACCACTTTTCGCACTTGTGTTGGTGCAGGAAACCACTTTTGCACTTGTATTAGTGTCTAAAAAACACTTTTCGCACTTGTGTTAGTGTTGAAAAACCACTTTTCGCACTTGTGTTAGTGTTGAAAACCACTTTTCGCACTTGTGTTAGTGTTGAAAAACCACTTTTCGCACTTGTGTTGGTGCAGGAAACCACTTTTGCACTTGTATTAGTGTGGAAAAAACACTTTTCGCACTTGTGTCAGTGTTGAAAAACCACTTTTCGCACTTGTGTTAGTGTTGAAAAACCACTTTTCGCACTTGTGTTGGTGCAGGAAACCACTTTTGCACTTGTATTAGTGTGGAAAAAACACTTTTCGCACTTGTGTTAGTGTTGAAAAACCACTTTTCGCACTTGTGTTAGTGTTGAAAAACCACTTTTCACACTTGTGTTGGTGCAGGAAACCACTTTTGCACTTGTATTAGTGTGGAAAAAACACTTTTCGCACTTGTGTTAGTGTTGAAAAACCACTTTTTGCACTTGTGTTAGTGTTGAAAAACCACTTTTTGCACTTGTGTTAGTGTTGAAAAACCACTTTTCGCACTTGTGTTAGTGTTGAAAAACCACTTTTCGCACTTGTGTTAGTGTTGAAAAACCACTTTTCACACTTGTGTTGGTGCAGGAAACCACTTTTGCACTTGTATTAGTGTGGAAAAAACACTTTTCGCACTTGTGTTAGTGTTGAAAAACCACTTTTTGCACTTGTGTTAGTGTTGAAAAACCACTTTTTGCACTTGTGTTAGTGTTGAAAAACCACTTTTCGCACTTGTGTTAGTGTTGAAAAACCACTTTTCGCACTTGTGTTAGTGTTGAAAAACCACTTTTCGCACTTGTGTTAGTGTTGAAAAACCACTTTTTGCACTTGTGATAGTGTTGAAAACCCACTTTCCGCACTTGTGTTAGTGTTGAAAAACCACTTTTCGCACTTGTGTTAGTGTTGAAAAACCACTTTTTGCACTTGTGTTAGTGTTGAAAAACCACTTTTCGCACTTGTGTTGGTGCAGGAAACCACTTTTGCACTTGTATTAGTGTGGAAAAAACACTTTTCGCACTTGTGTTAATGTTGAAAAACCACTTTTCGCACTTGTGTTAGTGTTGAAAAACCACTTTTCGCACTTGTGTTAGTGTTGAAAAACCACTTTTCGCACTTGTGTTAGTGTTGAAAAACCACTTTTCGCACTTGTGTTGGTGCAGGAAACCACTTTTGCACTTGTATTAGTGTAGAAAAAACACTTTTCGCACTTGTGTTAGTGTTGAAAAACCACTTTTCGCACTTGTGTTGGTGCAGGAAACCACTTTTGCACTTGTATTAGTGTGGAAAAAACACTTTTTGCACTTGTGATAGTGTTGAAAAACCACTTTTCGCACTTGTGTTAGTGTTGAAAAACCACTTTTCGCACTTGTGTTGGTGCAGGAAACCACTTTTGCACTTGTACTAGTGTCTAAAAAACACTTTTCGCACTTGTGTTAGTGTTGAAAAACCACTTTTCGCACTTGTGTTAGTGTTGAAAACCACTTTTCGCACTTGTGTTAGTGTTGAAAAACCACTTTTCGCACTTGTGTTGGTGCAGGAAACCACTTTTGCACTTGTATTAATGTGGAAAAAACACTTTTTGCACTTGTGTTAGTGTTGAAAAACCACTTTTCGCACTTGTGTTAGTGTTGAAAAACCACTTTTCGCACTTGTGTTAGTGTTGAAAAACCACATTTCGCACTTGTGTTGGTGCAGGAAACCACTTTTGCACTTGTATTAGTGTTGAAAAACCACTTTTCGCACTTGTGTTAGTGTTGAAAAACCACTTTTCGCACTTGTGTTAGTGTTGAAAAACCACTTTTCGCACTTGTGTTAGTGTTGAAAAACCACTTTTCGCACTTGTGTTGGTGCAGGAAACCACCTTTGCACTTGTATTAGTGTGGAAAAAACACTTTTTGCACTTGTGATAGTGTTGAAAAACCACTTTTCGCACTTGTGTTAGTGTTGAAAAACCATTTTTCGCACCTGTGTTAGTGTTGAAAAACCACTTTTCGCACTTGTGTTGGTGCAGGAAACCACTTTTGCACTTGTATTAGTGTGGAAAAAACACTTTTCGCACTTGTGTTAGTGTTGAAAAACGACTTTTCGCATTTGTGTTACTGTTGAAAAACCACTTTTCGCACTTGTGTTGGTGCAGGAAACCACTTTTGCACTTGTATTAGTGTGGAAAAAACACTTTTTGCACTTGTGATGGTGTTGAAAAACCACTTTTCGCACTTGTGTTGGTGCAGGAAACCACTTTTGCACTTGTACTAGTGTCTAAAAAACACTTTTCGCACTTGTGTTGGTGCAGTGTTGAAAAACGACTTTTCGCACTTGTGTTAGTGTTGAAAAACCACTTTTCGCACTTGTGCTGGTGCAGGAAACCACTTTTGCACTTGTATTAGTGTGGAAAAAACACTTTTCGCACTTGTGTTAGTGTTGAAAAACCACTTTTCGCACTTGTGTTAGTGTTGAAAAACTACTTTTCACACTTGTGTTGGTGCAGGAAACACTTTTGCACTTGTATTAGTGTGGAAAAACCACTTTTCGCACTTGTGTTAGTGTTGAAAAACCACTTTTCGCACTTGTGTTAGTGTTTAAAAACCACTTTTCGCACTTGTGTTAGTGTTGAAAAACCACTTTTCGCACTTGTGTTAGTGTTGACAAACCACTTTTCGCACTTGTGTTGGTGCAGGAAACCACTTTTGCACTTGTATTAGTGTCTAAAAAACACTTTTCGCACTTGTGTTAGTGTTGAAAAACCACTTTTCGCACTTGTGTTAGTGTTGAAAAACCACTTTTCGCACTTGTGTTGGTGCAGGAAACCACTTTTGCACTTGTATTAGTGTGGAAAAAACACTTTTTGCACTTGTGTTAGTGTTGAAAAACCACTTTTCGCACTTGTGTTGGTGCAGGAAACCACTTTTGCACTTGTATTAGTGTGGAAAAAACACTTTTTGCACTTGTGTTAGTGTTGAAAAACCACTTTTCACACTTGTGTTGGTGCAGGAAACCACTTTTGCACTTGTATTAGTGTGGAAAAAACACTTTTTGCACTTGTGATAGTATTGAAAAACCACTTTTCGCACTTGTGTTAGTGTTGAAAAACCACTTTTCGCACTTGTGTTAGTGTTGAAAAACCACTTTTCGCACTTGTGTTGGTGCAGGAAACCACTTTTGCACTTGTATTAGTGTGGAAAAAACACTTTTCGCACTTGTGTCAGTGTTGAAAAACCACTTTTCGCACTTGTGTTAGTGTTGAAAAACCACTTTTCGCACTTGTGTTAGTGTTGAAAAACCACTTTTCGCACTTGTGTTGGTGCAGGAAACCACTTTTGCACTTGTATTAGTGCGGAAAAAACACTTTTCGCACTTGTGTTAGTGTTGAAAAACCACTTTTCGCACTTGTGTTAGTGTTGAAAAACCACTTTTCGCACTTGTGTTAGTGTTGAAAAACTACTTTTCACACTTGTGTTGGTGCAGGAAACCACTTTTGCACTTGTATTAGTGTGGAAAAAACACTTTTCGCACTTGTGTTAGTGTTGAAAAACCACTTTTCGCACTTGTGTTAGTGTTGAAAAACCACTTTTCGCACTTGTTAGTGTTGAAAAACCACTTTTTGCACTTGTGTTAGTGTTGAAAAACCACTTTTCGCACTTGTGTTGGTGTGGAAAAAACACTTTTCGCACTTGTGTTAGTGTTGAAAAAACACTTTTTGCACTTGTGTTCGTGTTGAAAAACCACTTTTCGCACTTGTGTTAGTGTTGAAAAACCACTTTTTGCACTTGTGATAGTGTTGAAAACCCACTTTCCGCACTTGTGTTAGTGTTGAAAAACCACTTTTCGCACTTGTGTTAGTGTTGAAAAACCACTTTTTGCACTTGTGTTAGTGTTGAAAAACCACTTTTCGCACTTGTGTTGGTGCAGGAAACCACTTTTGCACTTGTATTAGTGTGGAAAAAACACTTTTCGCACTTGTGTTAATGTTGAAAAACCACTTTTCGCACTTGTGTTAGTGTTGAAAAACCACTTTTTGCACTTGTGATAGTGTTGAAAAACCACTTTTCGCACTTGTGTTAGTGTTGAAAAACCACTTTTCGCACTTGTGTTAGTGTTGAAAAACCACTTTTCGCACTTGTGTTAGTGTTGAAAAACCACTTTTCGCACTTGTGTTGGTGCAGGAAACCACTTTTGCACTTGTATTAGTGCGGAAAAAACACTTTTCGCACTTGTGTTAGTGTTGAAAAACCACTTTTCGCACTTGTGTTAGTGTTGAAAAACCACTTTTCGCACTTGTGTTAGTGTTGAAAAACTACTTTTCACACTTGTGTTGGTGCAGGAAACCACTTTTGCACTTGTATTAGTGTGGAAAAAACACTTTTCGCACTTGTGTTAGTGTTGAAAAACCACTTTTCGCACTTGTGTTAGTGTTGAAAAACCACTTTTCGCACTTGTTAGTGTTGAAAAACCACTTTTTGCACTTGTGTTAGTGTTGAAAAACCACTTTTCGCACTTGTGTTGGTGTGGAAAAAACACTTTTCGCACTTGTGTTAGTGTTGAAAAAACACTTTTTGCACTTGTGTTCGTGTTGAAAAACCACTTTTCGCACTTGTGTTAGTGTTGAAAAACCACTTTTTGCACTTGTGATAGTGTTGAAAACCCACTTTCCGCACTTGTGTTAGTGTTGAAAAACCACTTTTCGCACTTGTGTTAGTGTTGAAAAACCACTTTTTGCACTTGTGTTAGTGTTGAAAAACCACTTTTCGCACTTGTGTTGGTGCAGGAAACCACTTTTGCACTTGTATTAGTGTGGAAAAAACACTTTTCGCACTTGTGTTAATGTTGAAAAACCACTTTTCGCACTTGTGTTAGTGTTGAAAAACCACTTTTTGCACTTGTGATAGTGTTGAAAAACCACTTTTCGCACTTGTGTTAGTGTTGAAAAACCACTTTTCGCACTTGTGTTAGTGTTGAAAAACCACTTTTCGCACTTGTGTTAGTGTTGAAAAACCACTTTTCGCACTTGTGTTGGTGCAGGAAACCACGTTTGCACTTGTATTAGTGTGGAAAAAACACTTTTCGCACTTGTGTTAGTGTTGAAAAACCACTTTTCGCACTTGTGTTAGTGTTGAAAAACCACTTTTCGCACTTGTGTTAGTGTTGAAAAACCACTTTTCGCACTTGTGTTAGTGTTGAAAAACCACTCTTTGCACTTGTGTTAGTGTTGAAAAACCACTTTTCGCACTTGTGTTAGTGTTGAAAAACCACTTTTCACACTTGTGTTAGTGTTGAAAAACCACTTTTCGTACTTGTGTTAGTGTTGAAAAACCACTTTTCGCACTTGTGTTAGTGTTGAAAAACCACTTTTCGCACTTGTGTTGGTGTGGAAAAAACACTTTTCGCACTTGTGTTAGTGTTGAAAAAACACTTTTTGCACTTGTGTTAGTGTTGAAAAACCACTTTTCGCACTTGTGTTGGTGTTGAAAAACCACTTTTC
>NW_027617412.1:0-119543 GCF_964187855.1 Myxine glutinosa
CTAATACAAGTGCAAAAGTGGCTTCCTGCACCAACACAAGTGCGAAAAGTGGTTTTTCAACACTATCGCAAGTGCAAAAGTGGTTTCCTGCACCAACACAAGTGCGAAAAGTGGTTTTTCAACACTAACACAAGTGCGAAAAGAGGTTTTTCAACACTATCACAAGTGCAAAAAGTGTTTTTTCCACACTAATAGAAGTGCAAAAGTGGTTTCCTGCACCAACACTAGTGCGAAAAGTGGTTTTTCAACACTAACACAAGTGCGAAAAGTGGTTTTTCAACACTAACACAAGTGCGAAAAGTGGTTTTTCAACACTAACACAAGTGCGAAAAGTGGTTTTTCCACACTAATACAAGTGCAAAAGTGGTTTCCTGCACCAACACAAGTGCGAAAAGTGGTTTTTCAACACTAACACAAGTGCGAAAAGTGGTTTTTCAACACTAACACAAGTGCGAAAAGTGGTTTTTCAACACTATCACAAGTGCAAAAAGTGTTTTTTCCACACTAATACAAGTGCAAAAGTGGTTTCCTGCACCAACACAAGTGCGAAAAGTGGTTTTTCAACACAAACACAAGTGCGAAAATGTGGTTTTTCAACACTAACACAAGTGCGAAAAGTGGTTTTTCAACACTAACACAAGTGCGAAAAGTGGTTTTACCACACTAATACAAGTGCAAAAGTGGTTTCCTGCACCAACACAAGTGCGAAAGTGGTTTTTCAACACTAACACAAGTGTGAAAAGTGGTTTTTCAACACTAACACAAGTGCGAAAAGTGGTTTTTCAACACTATCACAAGTGCAAAAAGTGTTTTTTCCACACTAATACAAGTGCAAAAGTGGTTTCCTGCACCAACACAAGTGCGAAAAGTGGTTTTTCAACACTAACACAAGTGCGAAAAGTGGTTTTTCAACACTAACACAAGTGTGAAAAGTGGTTTTTCAACACTAACACAAGTGCGAAAAGTGGTTTTTCAACACTAACACAAGTGCAAAAAGTGGTTTTTCAACACTAACACAAGTGCAAAAAGTGGTTTTTCAACACTAAAACAAGTGCGAAAAGTGTTTTTTCCACACTAATACAAGTGCAAAAGTGGTTTCCTGCACCAACACAAGTGCGAAAAGTGGTTTTTCAACACCAACACAAGTGCGAAAAGTGGTTTTTCAACACAAACACAAGTGCGAAAAGTGGTTTTTCAACACTATCACAAGTGCAAAAAGTGTTTTTTCCACACTAATACAAGTGCAAAAGTGGTTTCCTGCACCAACACAAGTGCGAAAAGTGGTTTTTCAACACTAACACAAGTGCGAAAAGTGGTTTTTCAACACTAACACAAGTGCGAAAAGTGGTTTTTCAACACTAACACAAGTGCAAAAAGTGGTTTTTCAACACTAACACAAGTGCGAAAAGTGGTTTTTCAACACTAAAACAAGTGCGAAAAGTGTTTTTTCCACACTAATACAAGTGCAAAAGTGGTTTCCTGCACCAACACAAGTGCGAAAAGTGGTTTTTCAACACAAACACAAGTGCGAAAAGTGGTTTTTCAACACTATCACAAGTGCAAAAAGTGGTTTTTCCACACTAATACAAGTGCAAAAGTGGTTTCCTGCACCAACACAAGTGCGAAAAGTGGTTTTTCAACACAAACACAAGTGCGAAAAGTGGTTTTTCAACACTATCACAAGTGCAAAAAGTGTTTTTTCCACACTAATACAAGTGCAAAAGTGGTTTCCTGCACCAACACAAGTGTGAAAGGTGGTTTTTCAACACTAACACAAGTGCGAAAAGTGGTTTTTCAACACTAACACAAGTGCAAAAAGTGGTTTTTCAACACTAACACAAGTGCGAAAAGTGGTTTTTCCACACTAATACAAGTGCAAAAGTGGTTTCCTGCACCAACACAGGTGCGAAAAGTGTTTTTTCAACACTAACACAAGTGCGAAAAGTGGTTTTTCAACACTATCACAAGTGCAAAAAGTGGTTTTTCCACACTAATACAAGTGCAAAAGTGGTTTCCTGCACCAACACAAGTGTGAAAGGTGGTTTTTCAACACTAACACAAGTGCGAAAAGTGGTTTTTCAACACTAACACAAGTGCAAAAAGTGGTTTTTCAACACTAACACAAGTGCGAAAAGTGGTTTTTCCACACTAATACAAGTGCAAAAGTGGTTTCCTGCACCAACACAGGTGCGAAAAGTGTTTTTTCAACACTAACACAAGTGCGAAAAGTGGTTTTTCAACACTATCACAAGTGCGAAAAGTGGTTTTTCAACACTATCACAAGTGCAAAAAGTGTTTTTTCCACACTAACACAAGTGCGAAAAGTGGTTTCCTTCACTAACACAAGTGCGAAAAGTGGTTTTTCAAAACTAACACAAGTGCGAAAAGTGGTTTTTCAACACTATCACAAGTGCAAAAAGTGATTTTTCCACAGTAATACAAGTGCAAAAGTGGTTTCCTGTACCAACACAAGTGGGAAAAGTGGATTTTCAACACTAACACAAGTGCGAAAAGTGGGTTTTCAACACTAACACAAGTGCGAAAAGTGGGTTTTCAACACTATCACAAGTGCAAAAGTGGTTTCCTGCACCAACACAAGTGCGAAAAGTGGTTTTTCAACACTAACACAAGTGCGAAAAGTGGTTTTTCAACACTAACACAAGTGTGAAAAGTGGTTTTTCAACACTAACACAAGTGCGAAAAGTGGTTTTTCAACACTAACACAAGTGCAAAAAGTGGTTTTTCAACACTAACACAAGTGCGAAAAGTGGTTTTTCAACACTAACACAAGTGCGAAAAGTGTTTTTTCCACACTAATACAAGTGCAAAAGTGGTTTCCTGCACCAACACAAGTGCGAAAAGTGGTTTTTCAACACCAACACAAGTGCGAAAAGTGGTTTTTCAACACAAACACAAGTGCGAAAAGTGGTTTTTCAACACTATCACAAGTGCAAAAAGTGTTTTTTCCACACTAATACAAGTGCAAAAGTGGTTTCCTGCACCAACACAAGTGCGAAAAGTGGTTTTTCAACACTAACACAAGTGCGAAAAGTGGTTTTTCAACACTAACACAAGTGCGAAAAGTGGTTTTTCAACACTAACACAAGTGCAAAAAGTGGTTTTTCAACACTAACACAAGTGCGAAAAGTGGTTTTTCAACACTAACACAAGTGCGAAAAGTGTTTTTCCACACTAATACAAGTGCAAAAGTGGTTTCCTGCACCAACACAAGTGCGAAAAGTGGTTTTTCAACACAAACACAAGTGCGAAAAGTGGTTTTTCAACACTATCACAAGTGCAAAAAGTGTTTTTTCCACACTAATACAAGTGCAAAAGTGGTTTCCTGCACCAACACAAGTGCGAAAAGTGGTTTTTCAACACAAACACAAGTGCGAAAAGTGGTTTTTCAACACTATCACAAGTGCAAAAAGTGTTTTTTCCACACTAATACAAGTGCAAAAGTGGTTTCCTGCACCAACACAAGTGTGAAAGGTGGTTTTTCAACACTAACACAAGTGCGAAAAGTGGTTTTTCAACACTAACACAAGTGCAAAAAGTGGTTTTTCAACACTAACACAAGTGCGAAAAGTGGTTTTTCCACACTAATACAAGTGCAAAAGTTGTTTCCTGCACCAACACAGGTGCGAAAAGTGTTTTTTCAACACTAACACAAGTGCGAAAAGTGGTTTTTCAACACTATCACAAGTGCGAAAAGTGGTTTTTCAACACTATCACAAGTGCAAAAAGTGTTTTTTCCACACTAATACAAGTGCATAGGTGGTTTCCTGCACCAACACAAGTGCAAAAAGTGGTTTTTCAACACTAACACAAGTGCGAAAGGTGGTTTTTCAACACTATCACAAGTGCAAAAAGTGTTTTTTCCACACTAATACAAGTGCAAAAGTGGTTTCCTGCACCAACACAAGTGGGAAAAGTGGATTTTCAACACTAACACAAGTGCAAAAAGTGGGTTTTCAACACTAACACAAGTGCGAAAAGTGGTTTTTCAACACTATCGCAAGTGCAAAAGTGGTTTCCTGCACCAACACAAGTGCGAAAAGTGGTTTTTCAACACTAACACAAGTGCGAAAAGTGGTTTTTCAACACTATCACAAGTGCAAAAAGTGTTTTTTCCACACTAATACAAGTGCAAAAGTGGTTTCCTGCACCAACACAAGTGCGAAAAGTGGTTTTTCAACACTAACACAAGTGCGAAAAGTGGTTTTTCAACACTAACACAAGTGCGAAAAGTGGTTTTTCCACACTAATACAAGTGCAAAAGTGGTTTCCTGCACCAACCCAAGTGCCAAACGTGGCTTCCTGCACCAACCCAAGTGCCAAAAGTGGTTTTTCAACACTAACACAAGTGCGAAAAGTGGTTTTTCCACACTAATACAAGTGCAAAAGTGGTTTCCTGCACCAACACAAGTGCGAAAAGTGGTTTTTCAACACTAACACAAGTGCGAAAAGTGGTTTTTCAACACTATCACAAGTGCAAAAAGTGTTTTTCCCACACTATCACAAGTGCGAAAAGTGGTTTTTCAACACTATCACAAGTGCAAAAAGTGGTTTTTCAACACTAACACAAGTGCGAAAAGTGGTTTTTCAACACTATTACAAGTGCAAAAAGTGTTTTTTCCACACTAATACAAGTGCAAAAGTGGTTTCCTGCACCAACACAAGTGCGAAAAGTGGATTTTCAACACTAACACAAGTGCGAAAAGTGGGTTTTCAACACTAACACAAGTGCGAAAAGTGGGTTTTCAACACTAACACAAGTGCGAAAATTGGTTTTTCAACACTAACACAAGTGCGAAAAGTGGTTTTTCCACACTAATACAAGTGCAAAAGTGGTTTCCTGCACCAACACAGGTGCGAAAAGTGGTTTTTCAACACTAACACAAGTGCGAAAAGTGGTTTTTCAACACTATCACAAGTGCAAAAAGTGTTTTTTCCACACTAATACAAGTGCAAAAGTGGTTTCCTGCACCAACACAAGTGCGAAAAGTGGTTTTTCAACACTAACACAAGTGCGAAAAGTGGTTTTTCAACACTAACACAAGTGCGAAAAGTGGTTTTTTCCACACTAATACAAGTGCAAAATTGGTTTCCTGCACCAACACAAGTGCGAAAAGTGGTTTTTCAACACTAACACAAGTGCGAAAAGTGGTTTTTCAACACTATCACAAGTGCAAAAAGTGTTTTTTCCACACTAATACAAGTGCAAAAGTGGTTTCCTGCACTAACACAAGTGCGAAAAGTGGTTTTTCAACACTAACACAAGTGCGAAAAGTGGTTTTTCAACACTATCACAAGTGCAAAAAGTGTTTTTTCCACACTAATACAAGTGCAAAAGCGGTTTCCTGCACCAACACAAGTGGGAAAAGTGGATTTTCAACACTAACACAAGTGCAAAAAGTGGGTTTTCAACACTAACACAAGTGCGAAAAGTGGTTTTTCAACACTATCACAAGTGCAAAAGTGGTTTCCTGCACCAACACAAGTGCGAAAAGTGGTTTTTCAACACTAACACAAGTGCGAAATGTGGTTTTTCAACACTATCACAAGTGCAAAAAGTGTTTTTTCCACACTAATACAAGTGCAAAAGTGGCTTCCTGCACCAACACAAGTGCGAAAAGTGGTTTTTCAACACTATCGCAAGTGCAAAAGTGGTTTCCTGCACCAACACAAGTGCGAAAAGTGGTTTTTCAACACTAACACAAGTGCGAAAAGCGGTTTTTCAACACTATCACAAGTGCAAAAAGTGTTTTTTCCACACTAATAGAAGTGCAAAAGTGGTTTCCTGCACCAACACTAGTGCGAAAAGTGGTTTTTCAACACTAACACAAGTGCGAAAAGTGGTTTTTCAACACTAACACAAGTGCGAAAAGTGGTTTTTCAACACTAACACAAGTGCGAAAAGTGGTTTTTCCACACTAATACAAGTGCAAAAGTGGTTTCCTGCACCAACACAAGTGCGAAAAGTGGTTTTTCAACACTAACACAAGTGCGAAAAGTGGTTTTTCAACACTAACACAAGTGCGAAAAGTGGTTTTTCAACACTATCACAAGTGCAAAAAGTGTTTTTTCCACACTAATACAAGTGCAAAAGTGGTTTCCTGCACCAACACAAGTGCGAAAAGTGGTTTTTCAACACAAACACAAGTGCGAAAATGTGGTTTTTCAACACTAACACAAGTGCGAAAAGTGGTTTTTCAACACTAACACAAGTGCGAAAAGTGGTTTTACCACACTAATACAAGTGCAAAAGTGGTTTCCTGCACCAACACAAGTGCGAAAGTGGTTTTTCAACACTAACACAAGTGTGAAAAGTGGTTTTTCAACACCAACACAAGTGCGAAAAGTGGCTTTTCAACACTATCACAAGTGCAAAAAGTGTTTTTTCCACACTAATACAAGTGCAAAAGTGGTTTCCTGCACCAACACAAGTGCGAATAGTGGTTTTTCAACACTAACACAAGTGCGAAAAGTGGTTTTTCAACACTAACACAAGTGTGAAAAGTGGTTTTTCAACACTAACACAAGTGCGAAAAGTGGTTTTTCAACACTAACACAAGTGCAAAAAGTGGTTTTTCAACACTAACACAAGTGCGAAAAGTGGTTTTTCAACACTAAAACAAGTGCGAAAAGTGTTTTTTCCACACTAATACAAGTGCAAAAGTGGTTTCCTGCACCAACACAAGTGCGAAAAGTGGTTTTTCAACACCAACACAAGTGCGAAAAGTGGTTTTTCAACACAAACACAAGTGCGAAAAGTGGTTTTTCAACACTATCACAAGTGCAAAAAGTGTTTTTTCCACACTAATACAAGTGCAAAAGTGGTTTCCTGCACCAACACAAGTGCGAAAAGTGGTTTTTCAACACTAACACAAGTGCGAAAAGTGGTTTTTCAACACTAACACAAGTGCGAAAAGTGGTTTTTCAACACTAACACAAGTGCAAAAAGTGGTTTTTCAACACTAACACAAGTGCGAAAAGTGGTTTTTCAACACTAACACAAGTGCGAAAAGTGTTTTTTCCACACTAATACAAGTGCAAAAGTGGTTTCCTGCACCAACACAAGTGCGAAAAGTGGTTTTTCAACACAAACACAAGTGCGAAAAGTGGTTTTTCAACACTATCACAAGTGCAAAAAGTGTTTTTTCCACACTAATACAAGTGCAAAAGTGGTTTCCTGCACCAACACAAGTGCGAAAAGTGGTTTTTCAACACAAACACAAGTGCGAAAAGTGGTTTTTCAACACTATCACAAGTGCAAAAAGTGTTTTTTCCACACTAATACAAGTGCAAAAGTGGTTTCCTGCACCAACACAAGTGTGAAAGGTGGTTTTTCAACACTAACACAAGTGCGAAAAGTGGTTTTTCAACACTAACACAAGTGCAAAAAGTGGTTTTTCAACACTAACACAAGTGCGAAAAGTGGTTTTTCCACACTAATACAAGTGCAAAAGTGGTTTCCTGCACCAACACAGGTGCGAAAAGTGTTTTTTCAACACTAACACAAGTGCAAAAAGTGGTTTTTCAACACTATCACAAGTGCGAAAAGTGGTTTTTCAACACTATCACAAGTGCAAAAAGTGTTTTTTCCACACTAATACAAGTGCATAGGTGGTTTCCTGCACCAACACAAGTGCAAAAAGTGGTTTTTCAACATTAACACAAGTGCGAAAGGTGGTTTTTCAACACTATCACAAGTGCAAAAAGTGTTTTTTCCACACTAATACAAGTGCAAAAGTGGTTTCCTGCACCAACACAAGTGGGAAAAGTGGATTTTCAACACTAACACAAGTGCAAAAAGTGGGTTTTCAACACTAACACAAGTGCGAAAAGTGGTTTTTCAACACTATCGCAAGTGCAAAAGTGGTTTCCTGCACCAACACAAGTGCGAAAAGTGGTTTTTCAACACTAACACAAGTGCGAAAAGTGGTTTTTCAACACTATCACAAGTGCAAAAAGTGGTTTTTCAACACTATCGCAAGTGCAAAAGTGGTTTCCTGCACCAACACAAGTGCGAAAAGTGGTTTTTCAACACAAACACAAGTGCGAAAAGTGGTTTTTCAACACTACACAAGTGCGAAAAGTGGTTTTTCAACACTATCGCAAGTGCAAAAGTGGTTTCCTGCACCAACACAAGTGCGAAAAGTGGTTTTTCAACACAAACACAAGTGCGAAAAGTGGTTTTTCAACACTATCACAAGTGCAAAAAGTGTTTTTTCCACACTAATACAAGTGCAAAAGTGGTTTCCTGCACCAACACAAGTGCGAAAAGTCGTTTTTCAACACTAACACAAGTGCGAAAAGTGGTTTTTCAACACTATCGCAAGTGCAAAAGTGGTTTCCTGCACCAACACAAGTGCGAAAAGTGGTTTTTCAACACTATCACAAGTGCAAAAAGTGTTTTTTCCACACTAATACAAGTGCAAAAGTGGTTTCCTGCACCAACACAAGTGTGAAAGGTGGTTTTTCAACACTAACACAAGTGCGAAAAGTGGTTTTTCAACACTAACACAAGTGCAAAAAGTGGTTTTTCAACACTAACACAAGTGCGAAAAGTGGTTTTTCCACACTAATACAAGTGCAAAAGTGGTTTCCTGCACCAACACAGGTGCGAAAAGTGTTTTTTCAACACTAACACAAGTGCGAAAAGTGGTTTTTCAACACTATCACAAGTGCGAAAAGTGGTTTTTCAACACTATCACAAGTGCAAAAAGTGTTTTTTCCACACTAACACAAGTGCGAAAAGTGGTTTCCTTCACTAACACAAGTGCGAAAAGTGGTTTTTCAAAACTAACACAAGTGCGAAAAGTGGTTTTTCAACACTATCACAAGTGCAAAAAGTGATTTTTCCACAGTAATACAAGTGCAAAAGTGGTTTCCTGTACCAACACAAGTGGGAAAAGTGGATTTTCAACACTAACACAAGTGCGAAAAGTGGGTTTTCAACACTAACACAAGTGCGAAAAGTGGGTTTTCAACACTATCACAAGTGCAAAAGTGGTTTCCTGCACCAACACAAGTGCGAAAAGTGGTTTTTCAACACTAACACAAGTGCGAAAAGTGGTTTTTCAACACTAACACAAGTGTGAAAAGTGGTTTTTCAACACTAACACAAGTGCGAAAAGTGGTTTTTCAACACTAACACAAGTGCAAAAAGTGGTTTTTCAACACTAACACAACTGCGAAAAGTGGTTTTTCAACACTAACACAAGTGCGAAAAGTGTTTTTTCCACACTAATACAAGTGCAAAAGTGGTTTCCTGCACCAACACAAGTGCGAAAAGTGGTTTTTCAACACCAACACAAGTGCGAAAAGTGGTTTTTCAACACAAACACAAGTGCGAAAAGTGGTTTTTCAACACTATCACAAGTGCAAAAAGTGTTTTTTCCACACTAATACAAGTGCAAAAGTGGTTTCCTGCACCAACACAAGTGCGAAAAGTGGTTTTTCAACACTAACACAAGTGCGAAAAGTGGTTTTTCAACACTAACACAAGTGCGAAAAGTGGTTTTTCAACACTAACACAAGTGCAAAAAGTGGTTTTTCAACACTAACACAAGTGCGAAAAGTGGTTTTTCAACACTAACACAAGTGCGAAAAGTGTTTTTTCCACACTAATACAAGTGCAAAAGTGGTTTCCTGCACCAACACAAGTGCGAAAAGTGGTTTTTCAACACAAACACAAGTGCGAAAAGTGGTTTTTCAACACTATCACAAGTGCAAAAAGTGTTTTTTCCACACTAATACAAGTGCAAAAGTGGTTTCCTGCACCAACACAAGTGCGAAAAGTGGTTTTTCAACACAAACACAAGTGCGAAAAGTGGTTTTTCAACACTATCACAAGTGCAAAAAGTGTTTTTTCCACACTAATACAAGTGCAAAAGTGGTTTCCTGCACCAACACAAGTGTGAAAGGTGGTTTTTCAACACTAACACAAGTGCGAAAAGTGGTTTTTCAACACTAACACAAGTGCAAAAAGTGGTTTTTCAACACTAACACAAGTGCGAAAAGTGGTTTTTCCACACTAATACAAGTGCAAAAGTGGTTTCCTGCACCAACACAGGTGCGAAAAGTGTTTTTTTAACACTAACACAAGTGCGAAAAGTGGTTTTTCAACACTATCACAAGTGCGAAAAGTGGTTTTTCAACACTATCACAAGTGCAAAAAGTGTTTTTTCCACACTAATACAAGTGCATAGGTGGTTTCCTGCACCAACACAAGTGCAAAAAGTGGTTTTTCAACACTAACACAAGTGCGAAAGGTGGTTTTTCAACACTATCACAAGTGCAAAAAGTGTTTTTTCCACACTAATACAAGTGCAAAAGTGGTTTCCTGCACCAACACAAGTGGGAAAAGTGGATTTTCAACACTAACACAAGTGCAAAAAGTGGGTTTTCAACACTAACACAAGTGCGAAAAGTGGTTTTTCAACACTATCGCAAGTGCAAAAGTGGTTTCCTGCACCAACACAAGTGCGAAAAGTGGTTTTTCAACACTAACACAAGTGCGAAAAGTGGTTTTTCAACACTATCACAAGTGCAAAAAGTGTTTTTTCCACACTAATACAAGTGCAAAAGTGGTTTCCTGCACCAACACAAGTGCGAAAAGTGGTTTTTCAACACTAACACAAGTGCGAAAAGTGGTTTTTCAACACTAACACAAGTGCGAAAAGTGGTTTTTCCACACTAATACAAGTGCAAAAGTGGTTTCCTGCACCAACCCAAGTGCCAAACGTGGCTTCCTGCACCAACCCAAGTGCCAAAAGTGGTTTTTCAACACTAACACAAGTGCGAAAAGTGGTTTTTCCACACTAATACAAGTGCAAAAGTGGTTTCCTGCACCAACACAAGTGCGAAAAGTGGTTTTTCAACACTAACACAAGTGCGAAAAGTGGTTTTTCAACACTATCACAAGTGCAAAAAGTGTTTTTCCCACACTAATACAAGTGCAAAAGTGGTTTCCTGCACGAACACAAGTGCGAAAAGTGGTTTTTCAACACTAACACAAGTGCGAAAAGTGGTTTTTCAACACTATTACAAGTGCAAAAAGTGTTTTTTCCACACTAATACAAGTGCAAAAGTGGTTTCCTGCACCAACACAAGTGCGAAAAGTGGATTTTCAACACTAACACAAGTGCGAAAAGTGGGTTTTCAACACTAACACAAGTGCGAAAAGTGGGTTTTCAACACTAACACAAGTGCGAAAATTGGTTTTTCAACACTAACACAAGTGCGAAAAGTGGTTTTTCCACACTAATACAAGTGCAAAAGTGGTTTCCTGCACCAACACAGGTGCGAAAAGTGGTTTTTCAACACTAACACAAGTGCAAAAAGTGTTTTTTCCACACTAATACAAGTGCAAAAGTGGTTTCCTGCACCAACACAAGTGCGAAAAGTGGTTTTTCAACACTAACACTAGTGCGAAAAGTGGTTTTTCAACACTAACACAAGTGCGAAAAGTGGTTTTTTCCACACTAATACAAGTGCAAAATTGGTTTCCTGCACCAACACAAGTGCGAAAAGTGGTTTTTCAACACTAACACAAGTGCGAAAAGTGGTTTTTCAACACTACACAAGTGCGAAAAGTGGTTTTTCAACACCAACACAAGTGCGAAAAGTGGTTTTTCCACACTAATACAAGTGCAAAAGTGGTTTCCTGCACCAACACAGGTGCGAAAAGTGGTTTTTCAACACTAACACAAGTGCGAAAAGTGGTTTTTCAACACTATCACAAGTGCGAAAAGTGGTTTTTCAACACTATCACAAGTGCAAAAAGTGATTTTTCCACAGTAATACAAGTGCAAAAGTGGTTTCCTGTACCAACACAAGTGGGAAAAGTGGATTTTCAACACTAACACAAGTGCGAAAAGTGGGTTTTCAACACTAACACAAGTGCGAAAAGTGGTTTCCTTCACTAACACAAGTGCGAAAAGTGGTTTTTGAACACTAACACAAGTGCAAAAAGTGGTTTTTCAACACTAACACAGTTGCGAAAAGTGGTTTTTCCACACTAATACAAGTGCAAAAGTGGTTTCCTGCACTAACACAAGTGCGAAAAGTGGTTTTTCAACACTAACACAAGTGCGAAAAGTGGTTTTTCAACACTATCACAAGTGCAAAAAGTGTTTTTTCCACACTAATACAAGTGCAAAGGTGGTTTCCTGCACCAACACAAGTGCAAAAAGTGGTTTTTCAACACTAACACAAGTGCGAAAAGTGGTTTTTCAACACTATCACAAGTGCAAAAAGTGTTTTTTCCACACTAATACAAGTGCAAAAGCGGTTTCCTGCACCAACACAAGTGGGAAAAGTGGATTTTCAACACTAACACAAGTGCGAAAAGTGGGTTTTCAACACTAACACAAGTGCGAAAAGTGGTTTTTCAACACTATCACAAGTGCAAAAGTGGTTTCCTGCACCAACACAAGTGCGAAAAGTGGTTTTTCAACACTAACACAAGTGTGAAATGTGGTTTTTCAACACTATCACAAGTGCAAAAAGTGTTTTTTCCACACTAATACAAGTGCAAAAGTGGTTTCCTGCACTAACACAAGTGCGAAAAGTGGTTTTTCAACACTAACACAAGTGCGAAAAGTGGTTTTTCAACACTATCACAAGTGCAAAAAGTGTTTTTTCCACACTAATACAAGTGCAAAAGTGGTTTCCTGCACCAACACAAGTGCGAAAAGTGGTTTCCTTCACTAACACAAGTGCAAAAAGTGGTTTTTCAACACTAACACAAGTGCGAAAAGTGGGTTTTCAACACTAACACAAGTGCGAAAAGTGGTTTTTCCACACTAATACAAGTGCAAAAGTGGTTTCCTGCACCAACACAATTGCGAAAAGTGGTTTTTCAACACTAACACAAGTGCGAAAAGTGGTTTTTCAACACTAACACAAGTGCGAAAAGTGGTTTTTCCACACTAATACAAGTGCAAAAGTGGTTTCCTGCACCAACCCAAGTGCCAAAAGTGGCTTCCTGCACCAACCCAAGTGCCAAAAGTAGTTTTTCAACACTAACACAAGTGCGAAAAGTGGTTTTTCCACACTAATACAAGTGCAAAAGTGGTTTCCTGCACCAACACAAGTGCGAAAAGTGGTTTTTCAACACTAACACAAGTGCGAAAAGTGGTTTTTCAACACTATCACAAGTGCAAAAAGTGTTTTTTCCACACTAATACAAGTGCAAAAGTGGTTTCCTGCACGAACACAAGTGCGAAAAGTGGTTTTTCAACACTAACACAGGTGCGAAAAGTGGTTTTTCAACACTATTACAAGTGCAAAAAGTGTTTTTTCCACACTAATACAAGTGCAAAAGTGGTTTCCTGCACCAACACAAGTGCGAAAAGTGGATTTTCAACACTAACACAAGTGCGAAAAGTGGGTTTTCAACACTAACACAAGTGCGAAAAGTGGGTTTTCAACACTAACACAAGTGCGAAAATTGGTTTTTCAACACTAACACAAGTGCGAAAAGTGGTTTTTCCACACTAATACAAGTGCAAAAGTGGTTTCCTGCACCAACACAGGTGCGAAAAGTGGTTTTTCAACACTAACACAAGTGCGAAAAGTGGTTTTTCAACACTATCACAAGTGCAAAAAGTGTTTTTTCCACACTAATACAAGTGCAAAAGTGGTTTCCTGCACCAACACAAGTGCGAAAAGTGGTTTTTCAACACTAACACTAGTGCGAAAAGTGGTTTTTCAACACTAACACAAGTGCGAAAAGTGGTTTTTTCCACACTAATACAAGTGCAAAATTGGTTTCCTGCACCAACACAAGTGCGAAAAGTGGTTTTTCAACACTAACACAAGTGCGAAAAGTGGTTTTTCAACACTAACACAAGTGCGAAAAGTGGTTTTTCAACACTAACACAAGTGCGAAAAGTGGTTTTTCCACACTAATACAAGTGCAAAAGTGGTTTCCTGCACCAACACAGGTGCGAAAAGTGGTTTTTCAATACTAACACAAGTGCGAAAAGTGGTTTTTCAACACTATCACAAGTGCGAAAAGTGGTTTTTCAACACTATCACAAGTGCAAAAAGTGATTTTTCCACAGTAATACAAGTGCAAAAGTGGTTTCCTGTACCAACACAAGTGGGAAAAGTGGATTTTCAACACTAACACAAGTGCGAAAAGTGGGTTTTCAACACTAACACAAGTGCAAAAAGTGGTTTCCTTCACTAACACAAGTGCGAAAAGTGGTTTTTGAACACTAACACAAGTGCAAAAAGTGGTTTTTCAACACTAACACAGTTGCGAAAAGTGGTTTTTCCACACTAATACAAGTGCAAAAGTGGTTTCCTGCACAAACACAAGTGCGAAAAGTGGTTTTTCAACACTAACACAAGTGCGAAAAGTGGTTTTTCAACACTATCACAAGTGCAAAAAGTGTTTTTTCCACACTAATACAAGTGCAAAAGCGGTTTCCTGCACCAACACAAGTGGGAAAAGTGGATTTTCAACACTAACACAAGTGCGAAAAGTGGGTTTTCAACACTAACACAAGTGCGAAAAGTGGGTTTTCAACACTATCACAAGTGCAAAAGTGGTTTCCTGCACCAACACAAGTGCGAAAAGTGGTTTTTCAACACTAACACCAGTGCGAAATGTGGTTTTTCAACACTATCACAAGTGAAAAAAGTGTTTTTTCCACACTAATACAAGTGCAAAAGTGGTTTCCTGCACTAACACAAGTGCGAAAAGTGGTTTTTCAACACTAACACAAGTGCGAAAAGTGGTTTTTCAACACTATCACAAGTGCAAAAAGTGTTTTTTCCACACTAATACAAGTGCAAAAGTGGTTTCCTGCACCAACACAAGTGCGAAGAGTGGTTTCCTTCACTAACACAAGTGCAAAAAGTGGTTTTTCAACACTAACACAAGTGCGAAAAGTGGGTTTTCAACACTAACAAAAGTGCGAAAAGTGGTTTTTCCACACTAATACAAGTGCAAAAGTGGTTTCCTGCACCAACACAAATGCGAAAAGTGGTTTTCCAACACTAACACAAGTGCGAAAAGTGGTTTTTCAACACTATCACAAGTGCAAAAAGTGTTTTTTTCCACACTAATACAAGTGCAAAAGTGGTTTCCTGCACCAACACAAGTGCGAAAATTGGATTTTCAACACTAACACAAGTGCGAAAAAGTGGGTTTTCAACACTAACACAAGTGCGAAAAGTGGTTTCCTTCACTAACACAAGTGCGAAAAGTGGTTTTTCAAAACTAACACAAGTGCGAAAAGTGGTTTTTCAACACTATCACAAGTGCAAAAAGTGTTTTTTTCCACACTAATACAAGTGCAAAAGTGGTTTCCTGCACCAACACAAGTGCGAAAAGTGGTTTTTCAACACTAACACAAGTGCGAAAAGTGGTTTTTCAACACTAACACAAGTGCAAAAAGTGGTTTTTCAACACTAACACAAGTGCGAAAAGTGGTTTTTCCACACTAATACAAGTGCAAAAGTGGTTTCCTGCACCAACACAGGTGTCGAAAAGTGTTTTTTCAACACTAACACAAGTTCGAAAAGTGGTTTTTCAACACTATCACAAGTGCGAAAAGTGGTTTTTCAACACTATCACAAGTGCAAAAAGGTGTTTTTTCCACACTAATACAAGTGCAAAGGTGGTTTCCTGCACCAACACAAGTGCAAAAAGTGGTTTTTCAAAACTAACACAAGTGCGAAAGGTGGTTTTTCAACACTATCACAAGTGCAAAAAGTGTTTTTTCCACACTAATACAAGTGCAAAAGTGGTTTCCTGCACCAACACAAGTGGGAAAAGTGGATTTTCAACACTAACACAAGTGCAAAAAGTGGGTTTTCAACACTAACACAAGTGCGAAAAGTGGTTTTTTCAACACTATCGCAAGTGCAAAAGTGGTTTCCTGCACCAACACAAGTGCGAAAAAGTGGTTTTTTCAACACTAACACAAGTGCGAAAAGTGGTTTTTCAACACTATCACAAGTGCAAAAAGTGTTTTTTCCACACTAATACAAGTGCAAAAAGTGGTTTCCTGCACCAACACAAGTGCGAAAAGTGGTTTTTCAACACTAACACAAGTGCGAAAAGTGGTTTTTCAACACTAACACAAGTGCGAAAAGTGGTTTTTCCACACTAATACAAGTGCAAAAGTGGTTTCCTGCACCAACACAAGTGCGAAAAGTGGTTTTTCAACACAAACACAAGTGCGAAAAGTGGTTTTTCAACACTATCACAAGTGCAAAAAGTGTTTTTTCCACACTAATACAAGTGCAAAAGTGGTTTCCTGCACCAACACAAGTGCGAAAAGTGGTTTTTCAACACAAACACAAGTGCGAAAAGTGGTTTTTCAACACTATCACAAGTGCAAAAAGTGTTTTTTCCACACTAATACAAGTGCAAAAGTGGTTTCCTGCACCAACACAAGTGTGAAAGGTGGTTTTTCAACACTAACACAAGTGCGAAAAGTGGTTTTTCAACACTAACACAAGTGCAAAAAGTGGTTTTTCAACACTAACACAAGTGCGAAAAGTGGTTTTTCCACACTAATACAAGTGCAAAAGTGGTTTCCTGCACCAACACAGGTGCGAAAAGTGTTTTTTCAACACTAACACAAGTGCGAAAAGTGGTTTTTCAACACTATCACAAGTGCGAAAAGTGGTTTTTCAACACTATCACAAGTGCAAAAAGTGTTTTTTCCACACTAATACAAGTGCATAGGTGGTTTCCTGCACCAAAACAAGTGCAAAAAGTGGTTTTTCAACACTAACACAAGTGCGAAAGGTGGTTTTTCAACACTATCACAAGTGCAAAAAGTGTTTTTTCCACACTAATACAAGTGCAAAAGTGGTTTCCTGCACCAACACAAGTGGGAAAAGTGGATTTTCAACACTAACACAAGTGCAAAAAGTGGGTTTTCAACACTAACACAAGTGCGAAAAGTGGTTTTTCAACACTATCGCAAGTGCAAAAGTGGTTTCCTGCACCAACACAAGTGTGAAAAGTGGTTTTTCAACACTAACACAAGTGCGAAAAGTGGTTTTTCAACACTATCACAAGTGCAAAAAGTGTTTTTTCCACACTAATACAAGTGCAAAAGTGGTTTCCTGCACCAACACAAGTGCGAAAAGTGGTTTTTCAACACTAACACAAGTGCGAAAAGTGGTTTTTCAACACTAACACAAGTGCGAAAAGTGGTTTTTCCACACTAATACAAGTGCAAAAGTGGTTTCCTGCACCAACCCAAGTGCCAAACGTGGCTTCCTGCACCAACCCAAGTGCCAAAAGTGGTTTTTCAACACTAACACAAGTGCGAAAAGTGGTTTTTCCACACTAATACAAGTGCAAAAGTGGTTTCCTGCACCAACACAAGTGCGAAAAGTGGTTTTTCAACACTAACACAAGTGCGAAAAGTGGTTTTTCAACACTATCACAAGTGCAAAAAGTGTTTTTCCCACACTAATACAAGTGCAAAAGTGGTTTCCTGCACGAACACAAGTGCGAAAAGTGGTTTTTCAACACTAACACAAGTGCGAAAAGTGGTTTTTCAACACTATTACAAGTGCAAAAAGTGTTTTTTCCACACTAATACAAGTGCAAAAGTGGTTTCCTGCACCAACACAAGTGCGAAAAGTGGATTTTCAACACTAACACAAGTGCGAAAAGTGGGTTTTCAACACTAACACAAGTGCGAAAAGTGGGTTTTCAACACTAACACAAGTGCGAAAATTGGTTTTTCAACACTAACACAAGTGCGAAAAGTGGTTTTTCCACACTAATACAAGTGCAAAAGTGGTTTCCTGCACCAACACAGGTGCGAAAAGTGGTTTTTCAACACTAACACAAGTGCGAAAAGTGGTTTTTCAACACTAACACAAGTGCGAAAAGTGGTTTTTCAACACTAACACAAGTGCGAAAAGTGGTTTTTCCACACTAATACAAGTGCAAAAGTGGTTTCCTGCACCAACACAGGTGCGAAAAGTGGTTTTTCAATACTAACACAAGTGCGAAAAGTGGTTTTTCAACACTATCACAAGTGCGAAAAGTGGTTTTTCAACACTATCACAAGTGCAAAAAGTGATTTTTCCACAGTAATACAAGTGCAAAAGTGGTTTCCTGTACCAACACAAGTGGGAAAAGTGGATTTTCAACACTAACACAAGTGCGAAAAGTGGGTTTTCAACACTAACACAAGTGCAAAAAGTGGTTTCCTTCACTAACACAAGTGCGAAAAGTGGTTTTTGAACACTAACACAAGTGCAAAAAGTGGTTTTTCAACACTAACACAGTTGCGAAAAGTGGTTTTTCCACACTAATACAAGTGCAAAAGTGGTTTCCTGCACAAACACAAGTGCGAAAAGTGGTTTTTCAACACTAACACAAGTGCGAAAAGTGGTTTTTCAACACTATCACAAGTGCAAAAAGTGTTTTTTCCACACTAATACAAGTGCAAAAGCGGTTTCCTGCACCAACACAAGTGGGAAAAGTGGATTTTCAACACTAACACAAGTGCGAAAAGTGGGTTTTCAACACTAACACAAGTGCGAAAAGTGGGTTTTCAACACTATCACAAGTGCAAAAGTGGTTTCCTGCACCAACACAAGTGCGAAAAGTGGTTTTTCAACACTAACACCAGTGCGAAATGTGGTTTTTCAACACTATCACAAGTGAAAAAAGTGTTTTTTCCACACTAATACAAGTGCAAAAGTGGTTTCCTGCACTAACACAAGTGCGAAAAGTGGTTTTTCAACACTAACACAAGTGCGAAAAGTGGTTTTTCAACACTATCACAAGTGCAAAAAGTGTTTTTTCCACACTAATACAAGTGCAAAAGTGGTTTCCTGCACCAACACAAGTGCGAAGAGTGGTTTCCTTCACTAACACAAGTGCAAAAAGTGGTTTTTCAACACTAACACAAGTGCGAAAAGTGGGTTTTCAACACTAACAAAAGTGCGAAAAGTGGTTTTTCCACACTAATACAAGTGCAAAAGTGGTTTCCTGCACCAACACAAATGCGAAAAGTGGTTTTCCAACACTAACACAAGTGCGAAAAGTGGTTTTTCAACACTATCACAAGTGCAAAAAGTGTTTTTTCCACACTAATACAAGTGCAAAAGTGGTTTCCTGCACCAACACAAGTGCGAAAATTGGATTTTCAACACTAACACAAGTGCGAAAAGTGGGTTTTCAACACTAACACAAGTGCGAAAAGTGGTTTCCTTCACTAACACAAGTGCGAAAAGTGGTTTTTCAAAACTAACACAAGTGCGAAAAGTGGTTTTTCAACACTATCACAAGTGCAAAAAGTGTTTTTTCCACACTAATACAAGTGCAAAAGTGGTTTCCTGCACCAACACAAGTGCGAAAAGTGGTTTTTCAACACTAACACAAGTGCGAAAAGTGGTTTTTCAACACTAACACAAGTGCAAAAAGTGGTTTTTCAACACTAACACAAGTGCGAAAAGTGGTTTTTCCACACTAATACAAGTGCAAAAGTGGTTTCCTGCACCAACACAGGTGCGAAAAGTGTTTTTTCAACACTAACACAAGTTCGAAAAGTGGTTTTTCAACACTATCACAAGTGCGAAAAGTGGTTTTTCAACACTATCACAAGTGCAAAAAGTGTTTTTTCCACACTAATACAAGTGCAAAGGTGGTTTCCTGCACCAACACAAGTGCAAAAAGTGGTTTTTCAAAACTAACACAAGTGCGAAAGGTGGTTTTTCAACACTATCACAAGTGCAAAAAGTGTTTTTTCCACACTAATACAAGTGCAAAAGTGGTTTCCTGCACCAACACAAGTGGGAAAAGTGGATTTTCAACACTAACACAAGTGCAAAAAGTGGGTTTTCAACACTAACACAAGTGCGAAAAGTGGTTTTTCAACACTATCGCAAGTGCAAAAGTGGTTTCCTGCACCAACACAAGTGCGAAAAGTGGTTTTTCAACACTAACACAAGTGCGAAAAGTGGTTTTTCAACACTATCACAAGTGCAAAAAGTGTTTTTTCCACACTAATACAAGTGCAAAAGTGGTTTCCTGCACCAACACAAGTGCGAAAAGTGGTTTTTCAACACTAACACAAGTGCGAAAAGTGGTTTTTCAACACTAACACAAGTGCGAAAAGTGGTTTTTCCACACTAATACAAGTGCAAAAGTGGTTTCCTGCACCAACACAAGTGCGAAAAGTGGTTTTTCAACACAAACACAAGTGCGAAAAGTGGTTTTTCAACACTATCACAAGTGCAAAAAGTGTTTTTTCCACACTAATACAAGTGCAAAAGTGGTTTCCTGCACCAACACAAGTGCGAAAAGTGGTTTTTCAACACAAACACAAGTGCGAAAAGTGGTTTTTCAACACTATCACAAGTGCAAAAAGTGTTTTTTCCACACTAATACAAGTGCAAAAGTGGTTTCCTGCACCAACACAAGTGTGAAAGGTGGTTTTTCAACACTAACACAAGTGCGAAAAGTGGTTTTTCAACACTAACACAAGTGCAAAAAGTGGTTTTTCAACACTAACACAAGTGCGAAAAGTGGTTTTTCCACACTAATACAAGTGCAAAAGTGGTTTCCTGCACCAACACAGGTGCGAAAAGTGTTTTTTCAACACTAACACAAGTGCGAAAAGTGGTTTTTCAACACTATCACAAGTGCGAAAAGTGGTTTTTCAACACTATCACAAGTGCAAAAAGTGTTTTTTCCACACTAATACAAGTGCATAGGTGGTTTCCTGCACCAACACAAGTGCAAAAAGTGGTTTTTCAACACTAACACAAGTGCGAAAGGTGGTTTTTCAACACTATCACAAGTGCAAAAAGTGTTTTTTCCACACTAATACAAGTGCAAAAGTGGTTTCCTGCACCAACACAAGTGGGAAAAGTGGATTTTCAACACTAACACAAGTGCAAAAAGTGGGTTTTCAACACTAACACAAGTGCGAAAAGTGGTTTTTCAACACTATCGCAAGTGCAAAAGTGGTTTCCTGCACCAACACAAGTGTGAAAAGTGGTTTTTCAACACTAACACAAGTGCGAAAAGTGGTTTTTCAACACTATCACAAGTGCAAAAAGTGTTTTTTCCACACTAATACAAGTGCAAAAGTGGTTTCCTGCACCAACACAAGTGCGAAAAGTGGTTTTTCAACACTAACACAAGTGCGAAAAGTGGTTTTTCAACACTAACACAAGTGCGAAAAGTGGTTTTTCCACACTAATACAAGTGCAAAAGTGGTTTCCTGCACCAACCCAAGTGCCAAACGTGGCTTCCTGCACCAACCCAAGTGCCAAAAGTGGTTTTTCAACACTAACACAAGTGCGAAAAGTGGTTTTTCCACACTAATACAAGTGCAAAAGTGGTTTCCTGCACCAACACAAGTGCGAAAAGTGGTTTTTCAACACTAACACAAGTGCGAAAAGTGGTTTTTCAACACTATCACAAGTGCAAAAAGTGTTTTTCCCACACTAATACAAGTGCAAAAGTGGTTTCCTGCACGAACACAAGTGCGAAAAGTGGTTTTTCAACACTAACACAAGTGCGAAAAGTGGTTTTTCAACACTATTACAAGTGCAAAAAGTGTTTTTTCCACACTAATACAAGTGCAAAAGTGGTTTCCTGCACCAACACAAGTGCGAAAAGTGGATTTTCAACACTAACACAAGTGCGAAAAGTGGGTTTTCAACACTAACACAAGTGCGAAAAGTGGGTTTTCAACACTAACACAAGTGCGAAAATTGGTTTTTCAACACTAACACAAGTGCGAAAAGTGGTTTTTCCACACTAATACAAGTGCAAAAGTGGTTTCCTGCACCAACACAGGTGCGAAAAGTGGTTTTTCAACACTAACACAAGTGCGAAAAGTGGTTTTTCAACACTATCACAAGTGCAAAAAGTGTTTTTTCCACACTAATACAAGTGCAAAAGTGGTTTCCTGCACCAACACAAGTGCGAAAAGTGGTTTTTCAACACTAACACTAGTGCGAAAAGTGGTTTTTCAACACTAACACAAGTGCGAAAAGTGGTTTTTTCCACACTAATACAAGTGCAAAATTGGTTTCCTGCACCAACACAAGTGCGAAAAGTGGTTTTTCAACACTAACACAAGTGCGAAAAGTGGTTTTTCAACACTACACAAGTGCGAAAAGTGGTTTTTCAACACTAACACAAGTGCGAAAAGTGGTTTTTCCACACTAATACAAGTGCAAAAGTGGTTTCCTGCACCAACACAGGTGCGAAAAGTGGTTTTTCAACACTAACACAAGTGCGAAAAGTGGTTTTTCAACACTATCACAAGTGCGAAAAGTGGTTTTTCAACACTATCACAAGTGCAAAAAGTGATTTTTCCACAGTAATACAAGTGCAAAAGTGGTTTCCTGTACCAACACAAGTGGGAAAAGTGGATTTTCAACACTAACACAAGTGTGAAAAGTGGGTTTTCAACACTAACACAAGTGCGAAAAGTGGTTTCCTTCACTAACACAAGTGCGAAAAGTGGTTTTTGAACACTAACACAAGTGCAAAAAGTGGTTTTTCAACACTAACACAGTTGCGAAAAGTGGTTTTTCCACACTAATACAAGTGCAAAAGTGGTTTCCTGCACTAACACAAGTGCGAAAAGTGGTTTTTCAACACTAACACAAGTGCGAAAAGTGGTTTTTCAACACTATCACAAGTGCAAAAAGTGTTTTTTCCACACTAATACAAGTGCAAAGGTGGTTTCCTGCACCAACACAAGTGCAAAAAGTGGTTTTTCAACACTAACACAAGTGCGAAAAGTGGTTTTTCAACACTATCACAAGTGCAAAAAGTGTTTTTTCCACACTAATACAAGTGCAAAAGCGGTTTCCTGCACCAACACAAGTGGGAAAAGTGGATTTTCAACACTAACACAAGTGCGAAAAGTGGGTTTTCAACACTAACACAAGTGCGAAAAGTGGTTTTTCAACACTATCACAAGTGCAAAAGTGGTTTCCTGCACCAACACAAGTGCGAAAAGTGGTTTTTCAACACTAACACAAGTGCGAAATGTGGTTTTTCAACACTATCACAAGTGCAAAAAGTGTTTTTTCCACACTAATACAAGTGCAAAAGTGGTTTCCTGCACTAACACAAGTGCGAAAAGTGGTTTTTCAACACTAACACAAGTGCGAAAAGTGGTTTTTCAACACTATCACAAGTGCAAAAAGTGTTTTTTCCACACTAATACAAGTGCAAAAGTGGTTTCCTGCACCAACACAAGTGCGAAAAGTGGTTTCCTTCACTAACACAAGTGCAAAAAGTGGTTTTTCAACACTAACACAAGTGCGAAAAGTGGGTTTTCAACACTAACACAAGTGCGAAAAGTGGTTTTTCCACACTAATACAAGTGCAAAAGTGGTTTCCTGCACCAACACAATTGCGAAAAGTGGTTTTTCAACACTAACACAAGTGCGAAAAGTGGTTTTTCAACACTAACACAAGTGCGAAAAGTGGTTTTTCCACACTAATACAAGTGCAAAAGTGGTTTCCTGCACCAACCCAAGTGCCAAAAGTGGCTTCCTGCACCAACCCAAGTGCCAAAAGTAGTTTTTCAACACTAACACAAGTGCGAAAAGTGGTTTTTCCACACTAATACAAGTGCAAAAGTGGTTTCCTGCACCAACACAAGTGCGAAAAGTGGTTTTTCAACACTAACACAAGTGCGAAAAGTGGTTTTTCAACACTATCACAAGTGCAAAAAGTGTTTTTTCCACACTAATACAAGTGCAAAAGTGGTTTCCTGCACGAACACAAGTGCGAAAAATGGTTTTTCAACACTAACACAGGTGCGAAAAGTGGTTTTTCAACACTATTACAAGTGCAAAAAGTGTTTTTTCCACACTAATACAAGTGCAAAAGTGGTTTCCTGCACCAACACAAGTGCGAAAAGTGGATTTTCAACACTAACACAAGTGCGAAAAGTGGGTTTTCAACACTAACACAAGTGCGAAAAGTGGGTTTTCAACACTAACACAAGTGCGAAAATTGGTTTTTCAACACTAACACAAGTGCGAAAAGTGGTTTTTCCACACTAATACAAGTGCAAAAGTGGTTTCCTGCACCAACACAGGTGCGAAAAGTGGTTTTTCAACACTAACACAAGTGCGAAAAGTGGTTTTTCAACACTATCACAAGTGCAAAAAGTGTTTTTTCCACACTAATACAAGTGCAAAAGTGGTTTCCTGCACCAACACAAGTGCGAAAAGTGGTTTTTCAACACTAACACTAGTGCGAAAAGTGGTTTTTCAACACTAACACAAGTGCGAAAAGTGGTTTTTTCCACACTAATACAAGTGCAAAATTGGTTTCCTGCACCAACACAAGTGCGAAAAGTGGTTTTTCAACACTAACACAAGTGCGAAAAGTGGTTTTTCAACACTAACACAAGTGCGAAAAGTGGTTTTTCAACACTAACACAAGTGCGAAAAGTGGTTTTTCCACACTAATACAAGTGCAAAAGTGGTTTCCTGCACCAACACAGGTGCGAAAAGTGGTTTTTCAATACTAACACAAGTGCGAAAAGTGGTTTTTCAACACTATCACAAGTGCGAAAAGTGGTTTTTCAACACTATCACAAGTGCAAAAAGTGATTTTTCCACAGTAATACAAGTGCAAAAGTGGTTTCCTGTACCAACACAAGTGGGAAAAGTGGATTTTCAACACTAACACAAGTGCGAAAAGTGGGTTTTCAACACTAACACAAGTGCGAAAAGTGGTTTCCTTCACTAACACAAGTGCGAAAAGTGGTTTTTGAACACTAACACAAGTGCAAAAAGTGGTTTTTCAACACTAACACAGTTGCGAAAAGTGGTTTTTCCACACTAATACAAGTGCAAAAGTGGTTTCCTGCACAAACACAAGTGCGAAAAGTGGTTTTTCAACACTAACACAAGTGCGAAAAGTGGTTTTTCAACACTATCACAAGTGCAAAAAGTGTTTTTTCCACACTAATACAAGTGCAAAAGCGGTTTCCTGCACCAACACAAGTGGGAAAAGTGGATTTTCAACACTAACACAAGTGCGAAAAGTGGGTTTTCAACACTAACACAAGTGCGAAAAGTGGGGTTTCAACACTATCACAAGTGCAAAAGTGGTTTCCTGCACCAACACAAGTGCGAAAAGTGGTTTTTCAACACTAACACCAGTGCGAAATGTGGTTTTTCAACACTATCACAAGTGAAAAAAGTGTTTTTTCCACACTAATACAAGTGCAAAAGTGGTTTCCTGCACTGACACAAGTGCGAAAAGTGGTTTTTCAACACTAACACAAGTGCGAAAAGTGGTTTTTCAACACTATCACAAGTGCAAAAAGTGTTTTTTCCACACTAATACAAGTGCAAAAGTGGTTTCCTGCACCAACACAAGTGCGAAGAGTGGTTTCCTTCACTAACACAAGTGCAAAAAGTGGTTTTTCAACACTAACACAAGTGCGAAAAGTGGGTTTTCAACACTAACAAAAGTGCGAAAAGTGGTTTTTCCACACTAATACAAGTGCAAAAGTGGTTTCCTGCACCAACACAAATGCGAAAAGTGGTTTTCCAACACTAACACAAGTGCGAAAAGTGGTTTTTCAACACTATCACAAGTGCAAAAAGTGTTTTTTCCACACTAATACAAGTGCAAAAGTGGTTTCCTGCACCAACACAAGTGCGAAAATTGGATTTTCAACACTAACACAAGTGCGAAAAGTGGGTTTTCAACACTAACACAAGTGCGAAAAGTGGTTTCCTTCACTAACACAAGTGCGAAAAGTGGTTTTTCAAAACTAACACAAGTGCGAAAAGTGGTTTTTCAACACTATCACAAGTGCAAAAAGTGTTTTTTCCACACTAATACAAGTGCAAAAGTGGTTTCCTGCACCAACACAAGTGCGAAAAGTGGTTTTTCAACACTAACACAAGTGCGAAAAGTGGTTTTTCAACACTAACACAAGTGCGAAAAGTGGTTTTTTCCACACTAATACAAGTGCAAAATTGGTTTCCTGCACCAACACAAGTGCGAAAAGTGGTTTTTCAACACTAACACAAGTGCGAAAAGTGGTTTTTCAACACTAACACAAGTGCAAAAAGTGGTTTTTCAACACTAACACAAGTGCGAAAAGTGGTTTTTCCACACTAATACAAGTGCAAAAGTGGTTTCCTGCACCAACACAGGTGCGAAAAGTGTTTTTTCAACACTAACACAAGTTCGAAAAGTGGTTTTTCAACACTATCACAAGTGCGAAAAGTGGTTTTTCAACACTATCACAAGTGCAAAAAGTGTTTTTTCCACACTAATACAAGTGCAAAGGTGGTTTCCTGCACCAACACAAGTGCAAAAAGTGGTTTTTCAAAACTAACACAAGTGCGAAAGGTGGTTTTTCAACACTATCACAATGCGAAAATTGGATTTTCAACACTAACACAAGTGCGAAAAGTGGATTTTCAACACTAACACAAGTGCGAAAAGTGGTTTCCTTCACTAACACCAGTGCGAAAAGTGGTTTTTCAACACTAACACAAGTGCGAAAAGTGGTTTTTCCACACTAATACAAGTGCAAAAGTGGTTTCCTGCACCAACACAAGTGCGAAAAGTGGTTTTTCAACACTAACACAAGTGCGAAAAGTGGTTTTTCAACACTATCACAAGTGCAAAAAGTGTTTTTTCCACACTAATACAAGTGCAAAAGTGGTTTCCTGCACCAACACAAGTGCGAAAAGTGGTTTTTCAACACTAACACAAGTGCGAAAAGTGGTTTTTCAACACTAACACAAGTGCGAAAAGTGGTTTTTCCACACTAATACAAGTCCAAAAGTGGTTTCCTGCACCAACCCAAGTGCCAAAAGTGGCTTCCTGCACCAACCCAAGTGCCAAAAGTGGTTTTTCAACACTAACACAAGTGCGAAAAGTGGTTTTTCCACACTAATACAAGTGCAAAAGTGGTTTCCTGCACCAACACAAGTGCGAAAAGTGGTTTTTCAACACTAACACAAGTGCGAAAAGTGGTTTTTCAACACTATCACAAGTGCAAAAAGTGTTTTTCCACACTAATACAAGTGCAAAAGTGGTTTCCTGCACGAACACAAGTGCGAAAAGTGGTTTTTCAACACTAACACAAGTGCGAAAAGTGGTTTTTCAACACTATTACAAGTGCAAAAAGTGTTTTTTCCACACTAATACAAGTGCAAAAGTGGTTTCCTGCACCAACACAAGTGCGAAAAGTGGATTTTCAACACTAACACAAGTGCGAAAAGTGGGTTTTCAACACTAACACAAGTGCGAAAAGTGGGTTTTCAACACTAACACAAGTGCGAAAATTGGTTTTTCAACACTAACACAAGTGCGAAAAGTGGTTTTTCCACACTAATACAAGTGCAAAAGTGGTTTCCTGCACCAACACAGGTGCGAAAAGTGGTTTTTCAACACTAACACAAGTGCGAAAAGTGGTTTTTCAACACTATCACAAGTGCAAAAAGTGTTTTTTCCACACTAATACAAGTGCAAAAGTGGTTTCCTGCACCAACACAAGTGCGAAAAGTGGTTTTTCAACTCTAACACTAGTGCGAAAAGTGGTTTTTCAACACTAACACAAGTGCGAAAAGTGGTTTTTTCCACACTAATACAAGTGCAAAATTGGTTTCCTGCACCAACACAAGTGCGAAAAGTGGTTTTTCAACACTAACACAAGTGCGAAAAGTGGTTTTTCAACACTAACACAAGTGCGAAAAGTGGTTTTTCAACACTAACACAAGTGCGAAAAGTGGTTTTTCCACACTAATACAAGTGCAAAAGTGGTTTCCTGCACCAACACAGGTGCGAAAAGTGGTTTTTCAACACTAACACAAGTGCGAAAAGTGGTTTTTCAACACTATCACAAGTTCGAAAAGTGGTTTTTCAACACTATCACAAGTGCAAAAAGTGATTTTTCCACAGTAATACAAGTGCAAAAGTGGTTTCCTGTACCAACACAAGTGGGAAAAGTGGATTTTCAACACTAACACAAGTGCGAAAAGTGGGTTTTCAACACTAACACAAGTGCGAAAAGTGGGTTTTCAACACTATCACAAGTGCAAAAGTGGTTTCCTGCACCAACACAAGTGCGAAAAGTGGTTTTTCAACACTAACACAAGTGCGAAATGTGGTTTTTCAACACTATCACAAGTGAAAAAAGTGTTTTTCCACACTAATACAAGTGCAAAAGTGGTTTCCTGCACTAACACAAGTGCGAAAAGTGGTTTTTCAACACTAACACAAGTGCGAAAAGTGGTTTTTCAACACTATCACAAGTGCAAAAAGTGTTTTTTCCACACTAATACAAGTGCAAAAGTGGTTTCCTGCACCAACACAAGTGCGAAAAGTGGTTTCCTTCACTAACACAAGTGCAAAAAGTGGTTTTTCAACACTAACACAAGTGCGAAAAGTGGGTTTTCAACACTAACACAAGTGCGAAAAGTGGTTTTTCCACACTAATACAAGTGCAAAAGTGGTTTCCTGCACCAACACAAGTGCGAAAAGTGGTTTTCCAACACTAACACAAGTGCGAAAAGTGGTTTTTCAACACTATCACAAGTGCAAAAAGTGTTTTTTCCACACTAATACAAGTGCAAAAGTGGTTTCCTGCACCAACACAAGTGCGAAAATTGGATTTTCAACACTAACACAAGTGCGAAAAGTGGGTTTTCAACACTAACACAAGTGCGAAAAGTGGTTTCCTTCACTAACACAAGTGCGAAAAGTGGTTTTTCAAAACTAACACAAGTGCGAAAAGTGGTTTTTCAACACTATCACAAGTGCAAAAAGTGTTTTTTCCACACTAATACAAGTGCAAAAGTGGTTTCCTGCACCAACACAAGTGCGAAAAGTGGTTTTTCAACACTAACACAAGTGCGAAAAGTGGTTTTTCAACACTAACACAAGTGCGAAAAGTGGTTTTTCCACACTAATACAAGTGCAAAATTGGTTTCCTGCACCAACACAAGTGCGAAAAGTGGTTTTTCAACACTAACACAAGTGCGAAAAGTGGTTTTTCAACACTAACACAAGTGCAAAAAGTGGTTTTTCAACACTAACACAAGTGCGAAAAGTGGTTTTACCACACTAATACAAGTGCAAAAGTGGTTTCCTGCACCAACACAGGTGCGAAAAGTGTTTTTTCAACACTAACACAAGTGCGAAAAGTGGTTTTTCAACACTATCACAAGTGCGAAAAGTGGTTTTTCAACACTAACACAAGTGCGAAAAGTGGTTTTTCAACACTAACACAAGTGCGAAAAGTGGTTTTTCCACACTAATACAAGTGCAAAAGTGGTTTCCTGCACCAACACAAGTGCGGGAGGTGGTTTTTCAACACTAACACAAGTGCGAAAAGTGGTTTTTTCCACACTAATACAAGTGCAAAAGTGGTTTCCTGCACCAACACAAGTGCGAAAAGTGGTTTTTCAACACTAACACAAGTGCGAAAAGTGGTTTTTCAACACTATCACAAGTGCAAAAAGTGTTTTTCCCACACTAATACAAGTGCAAAAGTGGTTTCCTGCACGAACACAAGTGCGAAAAGTGGTTTTTCAACACTAACACAAGTGCGAAAAGTGGTTTTTCAACACTATTACAAGTGCAAAAAGTGTTTTTTCCACACTAATACAAGTGCAAAAGTGGTTTCCTGCACCAACACAAGTGCGAAAAGTGGATTTTCAACACTAACACAAGTGCGAAAAGTGGGTTTTCAACACTAACACAAGTGCGAAAAGTGGGTTTTCAACACTAACACAAGTGCGAAAATTGGTTTTTCAACACTAACACAAGTGCGAAAAGTGGTTTTTCCACACTAATACAAGTGCAAAAGTGGTTTCCTGCACCAACACAGGTGCGAAAAGTGGTTTTTCAACACTAACACAAGTGCGAAAAGTGGTTTTTCAACACTATCACAAGTGCAAAAAGTGTTTTTTCCACACTAATACAAGTGCAAAAGTGGTTTCCTGCACCAACACAAGTGCGAAAAGTGGTTTTTCAACACTAACACTAGTGCGAAAAGTGGTTTTTCAACACTAACACAAGTGCGAAAAGTGGTTTTTTCCACACTAATACAAGTGCAAAATTGGTTTCCTGCACCAACACAAGTGCGAAAAGTGGTTTTTCAACACTAACACAAGTGCGAAAAGTGGTTTTTCAACACTACACAAGTGCGAAAAGTGGTTTTTCAACACTAACACAAGTGCGAAAAGTGGTTTTTCCACACTAATACAAGTGCAAAAGTGGTTTCCTGCACCAACACAGGTGCGAAAAGTGGTTTTTCAACACTAACACAAGTGCGAAAAGTGGTTTTTCAACACTATCACAAGTGCGAAAAGTGGTTTTTCAACACTATCACAAGTGCAAAAAGTGATTTTTCCACAGTAATACAAGTGCAAAAGTGGTTTCCTGTACCAACACAAGTGGGAAAAGTGGATTTTCAACACTAACACAAGTGCGAAAAGTGGGTTTTCAACACTAACACAAGTGCGAAAAGTGGTTTCCTTCACTAACACAAGTGCGAAAAGTGGTTTTTGAACACTAACACAAGTGCAAAAAGTGGTTTTTCAACACTAACACAGTTGCGAAAAGTGGTTTTTCCACACTAATACAAGTGCAAAAGTGGTTTCCTGCACTAACACAAGTGCAAAAAGTGGTTTTTCAACACTAACACAAGTGCGAAAAGTGGTTTTTCAACACTATCACAAGTGCGAAAAGTGGTTTTTTCCACACTAATACAAGTGCAAAATTGGTTTCCTGCACCAACACAAGTGCGAAAAGTGGTTTTTCAACACTAACACAAGTGCGAAAAGTGGTTTTTCAACACTAACACAAGTGCAAAAAGTGGTTTTTCAACACTAACACAAGTGCGAAAAGTGGTTTTTCCACACTAATACAAGTGCAAAAGTGGTTTCCTGCACCAACACAGGTGCGAAAAGTGTTTTTTCAACACTAACACAAGTGCGAAAAGTGGTTTTTCAACACTATCACAAGTGCGAAAAGTGGTTTTTCAACACTATCACAAGTGCAAAAAGTGTTTTTTCCACACTAATACAAGTGCAAAGGTGGTTTCCTGCACCAACACAAGTGCAAAAAGTGGTTTTTCAACACTAACACAAGTGCGAAAAGTGGTTTTTCAACACTATCACAAGTGCAAAAAGTGTTTTTTCCACACTAATACAAGTGCAAAAGTGGTTTCCTGCACCAACACAAGTGCGAAAAGTGGTTTTTCAACACTAACACAAGTGCGAAAAGTGGTTTTTCCACACTAATACAAGTGCAAAAGTGGTTTCCTGCACCAACCCAAGTGCCAAAAGTGGCTTCCTGCACCAACCCAAGTGCCAAAAGTGGTTTTTCAACACTAACACAAGTGCGAAAAGTGGTTTTTCCACACTAATACAAGTGCAAAAGTGGTTTCCTGCACCAACACAAGTGCGAAAAGTGGTTTTTCAACACTAACACAAGTGCGAAAAGTGGTTTTTCAACACTATCACAAGTGCAAAAAGTGTTTTTTCCACACTAATACAAGTGCAAAAGTGGTTTCCTGCACGAACACAAGTGCGAAAAGTGGTTTTTCAACACTAACACAAGTGCGAAAAGTGGTTTTTCAACACTATTACAAGTGCAAAAAAGTGTTTTTTCCACACTAATACAAGTGCAAAAGTGGTTTCCTGCACCAACACAAGTGGGAAAAGTGGATTTTCAACACTAACACAAGTGCAAAAAGTGGGTTTTCAACACTAACACAAGTGCGAAAAGTGGTTTTTCAACACTATCGCAAGTGCAAAAGTGGTTTCCTGCACCAACACAAGTGCGAAAAGTGGTTTTTCAACACTAACACAAGTGCGAAAAGTGGTTTTTCAACACTATCACAAGTGCAAAAAGTGTTTTTTCCACACTAATACAAGTGCAAAAGTGGTTTCCTGCACCAACACAAGTGCGAAAAGTGGTTTTTCAACACTAACACAAGTGCGAAAAGTGGTTTTTCCACACTAATACAAGTGCAAAAGTGGTTTCCTGCACCAACCCAAGTGCCAAAAGTGGCTTCCTGCACCAACCCAAGTGCCAAAAGTGGTTTTTCAACACTAACACAAGTGCGAAAAGTGGTTTTTCCACACTAATACAAGTGCAAAAGTGGTTTCCTGCACCAACACAAGTGCGAAAAGTGGTTTTTCAACACTAACACAAGTGCGAAAAGTGGTTTTTCAACACTATCACAAGTGCAAAAAGTGTTTTTTCCACACTAATACAAGTGCAAAAGTGGTTTCCTGCACGAACACAAGTGCGAAAAGTGGTTTTTCAACACTAACACAAGTGCGAAAAGTGGTTTTTCAACACTATTACAAGTGCAAAAAGTGTTTTTTCCACACTAATACAAGTGCAAAAGTGGTTTCCTGCACCAACACAAGTGCGAAAAGTGGATTTTCAACACTAACACAAGTGCGAAAAGTGGGTTTTCAACACTAACACAAGTGCGAAAAGTGGGTTTTCAACACTAACACAAGTGCGAAAATTGGTTTTTCAACACTAACACAAGTGCAAAAAGTGTTTTTTCCACACTAATACAAGTGCAAAAGTGGTTTCCTGCACCAACACAAGTGCGAAAATTGGATTTTCAACACTAACACAAGTGCGAAAAGTGGATTTTCAACACTAACACAAGTGCGAAAAGTGGTTTCCTTCACTAACACAAGTGCGAAAAGTGGTTTTTCAACACTAACACAAGTGCGAAAAGTGGTTTTTCAACACTATCACAAGTGCAAAAAGTGTTTTTTCCACACTAATACAAGTGCAAAAGTGGTTTCCTGCACCAACACAAGTGCGAAAAGTGGTTTCCTTCACTAACACAAGTGCAAAAAGTGGTTTTTCAACACTAACACAAGTGCGAAAAGTGGGTTTTCAACACTAACACAAGTGCGAAAATTGGTTTTTCAACACTATTACAAGTGCAAAAAGTGTTTTTTCCACACTAATACAAGTGCAAAAGTGGTTTCCTGCACCAACACAAGTGCGAAAATTGGATTTTCAACACTAACACAAGTGCGAAAAGTGGATTTTCAACACTAACACAAGTGCGAAAAGTGGTTTCCTTCACTAACACCAGTGCGAAAAGTGGTTTTTCAACACTAACACAAGTGCGAAAAGTGGTTTTTCAACACTATCACAAGTGCAAAAAGTGTTTTTTCCACACTAATACAAGTGCAAAAGTGGTTTCCTGCACCAACACAAGTGCGAAAAGTGGTTTCCTTCACTAACACAAGTGCAAAAAGTGGTTTTTCAACACTAACACAAGTGCGAAAACTGGGTTTTCAACACTAACACAAGTGCGAAAAGTGGTTTTTCCACACTAATACAAGTGCAAAAGTGGTTTCCTGCACCAACACAAGTGCGAAAAGTGGTTTTCCAACACTAACACAAGTGCGAAAAGTGGTTTTTCAACACTATCACAAGTGCAAAAAGTGTTTTTTCCACACTAATACAAGTGCAAAAGTGGTTTCCTGCACCAACACAAGTGCGAAAATTGGATTTTCAACACTAACACAAGTGCGAAAAGTGGGTTTTCAACACTAACACAAGTGCGAAAAGTGGTTTCCTTCACTAACACAAGTGCGAAAAGTGGTTTTTCAACACTAACACAAGTGCGAAAAGTGGTTTTTCAACACTATCACAAGTGCAAAAAGTGTTTTTTCCACACTAATACAAGTGCAAAAGTGGTTTCCTGCACCAACACAAGTGCGAAAAGTGGTTTTTCAACACTAACACAAGTGCGAAAAGTGGTTTTTCAACACTAACACAAGTGCGAAAAGTGGTTTTTTCCACACTAATACAAGTGCAAAATTGGTTTCCTGCACCAACACAAGTGCGAAAAGTGGTTTTTCAACACTAACACAAGTGCGAAAAGTGGTTTTTCAACACTAACACAAGTGCAAAAAGTGGTTTTTCAACACTAACACAAGTGCGAAAAGTGGTTTTTCCACACTAATACAAGTGCAAAAGTGGTTTCCTGCACCAACACAGGTGCGAAAAGTGTTTTTTCAACACTAACACAAGTGCGAAAAGTGGTTTTTCAACACTATCACAAGTGCGAAAAGTGGTTTTTCAACACTATCACAAGTGCAAAAAGTGTTTTTTCCACACTAATACAAGTGCAAAGGTGGTTTCCTGCACCAACACAAGTGCAAAAAGTGGTTTTTCAACACTAACACAAGTGCGAAAGGTGGTTTTTCAACACTATCACAAGTGCAAAAAGTGTTTTTTCCACACTAATACAAGTGCAAAAGTGGTTTCCTGCACCAACACAAGTGGGAAAAGTGGATTTTCAACACTAACACAAGTGCAAAAAGTGGGTTTTCAACACTAACACAAGTGCGAAAAGTGGTTTTTCAACACTATCGCAAGTGCAAAAGTGGTTTCCTGCGCCAACACAAGTGCGAAAAGTGGTTTTTCAACACTAACACAAGTGCGAAAAGTGGTTTTTCAACACTATCACAAGTGCAAAAAGTGTTTTTTCCACACTAATACAAGTGCAAAAGTGGTTTCCTGCACCAACACAAGTGCGAAAAGTGGTTTTTCAACACTAACACAAGTGCGAAAAGTGGTTTTTCAACACTAACACAAGTGCGAAAAGTGGTTTTTCCACACTAATACAAGTGCAAAAGTGGTTTCCTGCACCAACCCAAGTGCCAAACGTGGCTTCCTGCACCAACCCAAGTGCCAAAAGTGGTTTTTCAACACTAACACAAGTGCGAAAAGTGGTTTTTTCCACACTAATACAAGTGCAAAAGTGGTTTCCTGCACCAACACAAGTGCGAAAAGTGGTTTTTCAACACTAACACAAGTGCGAAAAGTGGTTTTTCAACACTATCACAAGTGCAAAAAGTGTTTTTCCCACACTAATACAAGTGCAAAAGTGGTTTCCTGCACGAACACAAGTGCGAAAAGTGGTTTTTCAACACTAACACAAGTGCGAAAAGTGGTTTTTCAACACTATTACAAGTGCAAAAAGTGTTTTTTCCACACTAATACAAGTGCAAAAGTGGTTTCCTGCACCAACACAAGTGCGAAAAGTGGATTTTCAACACTAACACAAGTGCGAAAAGTGGGTTTTCAACACTAACACAAGTGCGAAAAGTGGGTTTTCAACACTAACACAAGTGCGAAAATTGGTTTTTCAACACTAACACAAGTGCGAAAAGTGGTTTTTCCACACTAATACAAGTGCAAAAGTGGTTTCCTGCACCAACACAGGTGCGAAAAGTGGTTTTTCAACACTAACACAAGTGCGAAAAGTGGTTTTTCAACACTATCACAAGTGCAAAAAGTGTTTTTTCCACACTAATACAAGTGCAAAAGTGGTTTCCTGCACCAACACAAGTGCGAAAAGTGGTTTTTCAACACTAACACTAGTGCGAAAAGTGGTTTTTCAACACTAACACAAGTGCGAAAAGTGGTTTTTTCCACACTAATACAAGTGCAAAATTGGTTTCCTGCACCAACACAAGTGCGAAAAGTGGTTTTTCAACACTAACACAAGTGCGAAAAGTGGTTTTTCAACACTACACAAGTGCGAAAAGTGGTTTTTCAACACTAACACAAGTGCGAAAAGTGGTTTTTCCACACTAATACAAGTGCAAAAGTGGTTTCCTGCACCAACACAGGTGCGAAAAGTGGTTTTTCAACACTAACACAAGTGCGAAAAGTGGTTTTTCAACACTATCACAAGTGCGAAAAGTGGTTTTTCAACACTATCACAAGTGCAAAAAGTGATTTTTCCACAGTAATACAAGTGCAAAAGTGGTTTCCTGTACCAACACAAGTGGGAAAAGTGGATTTTCAACACTAACACAAGTGCGAAAAGTGGGTTTTCAACACTAACACAAGTGCGAAAAGTGGTTTCCTTCACTAACACAAGTGCGAAAAGTGGTTTTTGAACACTAACACAAGTGCAAAAAGTGGTTTTTCAACACTAACACAGTTGCGAAAAGTGGTTTTTCCACACTAATACAAGTGCAAAAGTGGTTTCCTGCACTAACACAAGTGCGAAAAGTGGTTTTTCAACACTAACACAAGTGCGAAAAGTGGTTTTTCAACACTATCACAAGTGCGAAAAGTGGTTTTTTCCACACTAATACAAGTGCAAAATTGGTTTCCTGCACCAACACAAGTGCGAAAAGTGGTTTTTCAACACTAACACAAGTGCGAAAAGTGGTTTTTCAACACTAACACAAGTGCAAAAAGTGGTTTTTCAACACTAACACAAGTGCGAAAAGTGGTTTTTCCACACTAATACAAGTGCAAAAGTGGTTTCCTGCACCAACACAGGTGCGAAAAGTGTTTTTTCAACACTAACACAAGTGCGAAAAGTGGTTTTTCAACCCTATCACAAGTGCGAAAAGTGGTTTTTCAACACTAACACAAGTCCGAAAAGTGGGTTTTCAACACTAACACAAGTGCGAAAAGTGGGTTTTCAACACTAACACAAGTGCGAAAATTGGTTTTTCAACACTAACACAAGTGCGAAAAGTGGTTTTTCCACACTAATACAAGTGCAAAAGTGGTTTCCTGCACCAACACAGGTGCGAAAAGTGGTTTTTCAACACTAACACAAGTGCGAAAAGTGGTTTTTCAACACTATCACAAGTGCAAAAAGTGTGTTTTCCACACTAATACAAGTGCAAAAGTGGTTTCCTGCACCAACACAAGTGCGAAAAGTGGTTTTTCAACACTAACACTAGTGCGAAAAGTGGTTTTTCAACACTAACACAAGTGCGAAAAGTGGTTTTTTCCACACTAATACAAGTGCAAAATTGGTTTCCTGCACCAACACAAGTGCGAAAAGTGGTTTTTCAACACTAACACAAGTGCGAAAAGTGGTTTTTCAACACTAACACAAGTGCGAAAAGTGGTTTTTCAACACTAACACAAGTGCGAAAAGTGGTTTTTCCACACTAATACAAGTGCAAAAGTGGTTTCCTGCACCAACACAGGTGCGAAAAGTGGTTTTTCAACACTAACACAAGTGCGAAAAGTGGTTTTTCAACACTATCACAAGTGCGAAAAGTGGTTTTTCAACACTATCACAAGTGCAAAAAGTGATTTTTCCACAGTAATACAAGTGCAAAAGTGGTTTCCTGTACCAACACAAGTGGGAAAAGTGGATTTTCAACACTAACACAAGTGCGAAAAGTGGGTTTTCAACACTAACACAAGTGCGAAAAGTGGTTTCCTTCACTAACACAAGTGCGAAAAGTGGTTTTTGAACACTAACACAAGTGCAAAAAGTGGTTTTTCAACACTAACACAGTTGCGAAAAGTGGTTTTTCCACACTAATACAAGTGCAAAAGTGGTTTCCTGCACAAACACAAGTGCGAAATGTGGTTTTTCAACACTAACACAAGTGCGAAAAGTGGTTTTTCAACACTATCACAAGTGCAAAAAGTGTTTTTTCCACACTAATACAAGTGCAAAAGCGGTTTCCTGCACCAACACAAGTGGGAAAAGTGGATTTTCAACACTAACACAAGTGCGAAAAGTGGGTTTTCAACACTAACACAAGTGCGAAAAGTGGGTTTTCAACACTATCACAAGTGCAAAAGTGGTTTCCTGCACCAACACAAGTGCGAAAAGTGGTTTTTCAACACTAACACAAGTGCGAAATGTGGTTTTTCAACACTATCACAAGTGAAAAAAGTGTTTTTTCCACACTAATACAAGTGCAAAAGTGGTTTCCTGCACTAACACAAGTGCGAAAAGTGGTTTTTCAACACTAACACAAGTGCGAAAAGTGGTTTTTCAACACTATCACAAGTGCAAAAAGTGTTTTTTCCACACTAATACAAGTGCAAAAGTGGTTTCCTGCACCAACACAAGTGCGAAAAGTGGTTTCCTTCACTAACACAAGTGCAAAAAGTTGTTTTTCAACACTAACACAAGTGCGAAAAGTGGGTTTTCAACACTAACACAAGTGCGAAAAGTGGTTTTTCCACACTAATACAAGTGCAAAAGTGGTTTCCTGCACCAACACAAGTGCGAAAAGTGGTTTTCCAACACTAACACAAGTGCGAAAAGTGGTTTTTCAACACTATCACAAGTGCAAAAAGTGTTTTTTCCACACTAATACAAGTGCAAAAGTGGTTTCCTGCACCAACACAAGTGCGAAAATTGGATTTTCAACACTAACACAAGTGCGAAAAGTGGGTTTTCAACACTAACACAAGTGCGAAAAGTGGTTTCCTTCACTAACACAAGTGCGAAAAGTGGTTTTTCAAAACTAACACAAGTGCGAAAAGTGGTTTTTCAACACTATCATAAGTGCAAAAAGTGTTTTTTCCACACTAATACAAGTGCAAAAGTGGTTTCCTGCACCAACACAAGTGCGAAAAGTGGTTTTTCAACACTAACACAAGTGCGAAAAGTGGTTTTTCAACACTAACACAAGTGCGAAAAGTGGTTTTTTCCACACTAATACAAGTGCAAAATTGGTTTCCTGCACCAACACAAGTGCGAAAAGTGGTTTTTCAACACTAACACAAGTGCGAAAAGTGGTTTTTCAACACTAACACAAGTGCAAAAAGTGGTTTTTCAACACTAACACAAGTGCGAAAAGTGGTTTTACCACACTAATACAAGTGCAAAAGTGGTTTCCTGCACCAACACAGGTGCGAAAAGTGTTTTTTCAACACTAACACAAGTGCGAAAAGTGGTTTTTCAACACTATCACAAGTGCGAAAAGTGGTTTTTCAACACTATCACAAGTGCAAAAAGTGTTTTTTCCACACTAATACAAGTGCAAAGGTGGTTTCCTGCACCAACACAAGTGCAAAAAGTGGTTTTTCAACACTAACACAAGTGCGAAAGGTGGTTTTTCAACACTATCACAAGTGCAAAAAGTGTTTTTTCCACACTAATACAAGTGCAAAAGTGGTTTCCTGCACCAACACAAGTGGGAAAAGTGGATTTTCAACACTAACACAAGTGCAAAAAGTGGGTTTTCAACACTAACACAAGTGCGAAAAGTGGTTTTTCAACACTATCGCAAGTGCAAAAGTGGTTTCCTGCACCAACACAAGTGCGAAAAGTGGTTTTTCAACACTAACACAAGTGCGAAAAGTGGTTTTTCAACACTATCACAAGTGCAAAAAGTGTTTTTTCCACACTAATACAAGTGCAAAAGTGGTTTCCTGCACCAACACAAGTGCGAAAAGTGGTTTTTCAACACTAACACAAGTGCGAAAAGTGGTTTTTCCACACTAATACAAGTGCAAAAGTGGTTTCCTGCACCAACCCAAGTGCCAAAAGTGGCTTCCTGCACCAACCCAAGTGCCAAAAGTGGTTTTCAACACTAACACAAGTGCGAAAAGTGGTTTTTCCACACTAATACAAGTGCAAAAGTGGTTTCCTGCACCAACACAAGTGCGAAAAGTGGTTTTTCAACACTAACACAAGTGCGAAAAGTGGTTTTTCAACACTATCACAAGTGCAAAAAGTGTTTTTTCCACACTAATACAAGTGCAAAAGTGGTTTCCTGCACGAACACAAGTGCGAAAAGTGGTTTTTCAACACTAACACAAGTGCGAAAAGTGGTTTTTCAACACTATTACAAGTGCAAAAAGTGTTTTTTCCACACTAATACAAGTGCAAAAGTGGTTTCCTGCACCAACACAAGTGGGAAAAGTGGATTTTCAACACTAACACAAGTGCAAAAAGTGGGTTTTCAACACTAACACAAGTGCGAAAAGTGGTTTTTCAACACTATCGCAAGTGCAAAAGTGGTTTCCTGCACCAACACAAGTGCGAAAAGTGGTTTTTCAACACTAACACAAGTGCGAAAAGTGGTTTTTCAACACTATCACAAGTGCAAAAAGTGTTTTTTCCACACTAATACAAGTGCAAAAGTGGTTTCCTGCACCAACACAAGTGCGAAAAGTGGTTTTTCAACACTAACACAAGTGCGAAAAGTGGTTTTTCCACACTAATACAAGTGCAAAAGTGGTTTCCTGCACCAACCCAAGTGCCAAAAGTGGCTTCCTGCACCAACCCAAGTGCCAAAAGTGGTCTTTCAACACTAACACAAGTGCGAAAAGTGGTTTTTCCACACTAATACAAGTGCAAAAGTGGTTTCCTGCACCAACACAAGTGCGAAAAGTGGTTTTTCAACACTAACACAAGTGCGAAAAGTGGTTTTTCAACACTATCACAAGTGCAAAAAGTGTTTTTTCCACACTAATACAAGTGCAAAAGTGGTTTCCTGCACGAACACAAGTGCGAAAAGTGGTTTTTCAACACTAACACAAGTGCGAAAAGTGGTTTTTCAACACTATTACAAGTGCAAAAAGTGTTTTTTCCACACTAATACAAGTGCAAAAGTGGATTCCTGCACCAACACAAGTGCGAAAAGTGGATTTTCAACACTAACACAAGTGCGAAAAGTGGGTTTTCAACACTAACACAAGTGCGAAAAGTGGGTTTTCAACACTAACACAAGTGCGAAAATTGGTTTTTCAACACTAACACAAGTGCGAAAAGTGGTTTTTCCACACTAATACAAGTGCAAAAGTGGTTTCCTGCACCAACACAGGTGCGAAAAGTGGTTTTTCAACACTAACACAAGTGCGAAAAGTGGTTTTTCAACACTATCACAAGTGCAAAAAGTGTTTTTTCCACACTAATACAAGTGCAAAAGTGGTTTCCTGCACCAACACAAGTGCGAAAAGTGGTTTTTCAACACTAACACTAGTGCGAAAAGTGGTTTTTCAACACTAACACAAGTGCGAAAAGTGGTTTTTTCCACACTAATACAAGTGCAAAATTGGTTTCCTGCACCAACACAAGTGCGAAAAGTGGTTTTTCAACACTAACACAAGTGCGAAAAGTGGTTTTTCAACACTAACACAAGTGCGAAAAGTGGTTTTTCAACACTAACACAAGTGCGAAAAGTGGTTTTTCAACACTAACACAAGTGCGAAAAGTGGTTTTTCCACACTAATACAAGTGCAAAAGTGGTTTCCTGCACCAACACAGGTGCGAAAAGTGGTTTTTCAACACTAACACAAGTGCGAAAAGTGGTTTTTCAACACTATCACAAGTGCGAAAAGTGGTTTTTCAACACTATCGCAAGTGCAAAAAGTGATTTTTCCACAGTAATACAAGTGCAAAAGTGGTTTCCTGCACCAACACAAGTGGGAAAAGTGGATTTTCAACACTAACACAAGTGCGAAAAGTGGGTTTTCAACACTAACACAAGTGCGAAAAGTGGTTTCCTTCACTAACACAAGTGCGAAAAGTGGTTTTTGAACACTAACACAAGTGCAAAAAGTGGTTTTTCAACAATAACACAGTTGCGAAAAGTGGTTTTTCCACACTAATACAAGTGTAAAAGTGGTTTCCTGCACAAACACAAGTGCGAAAAGTGGTTTTTCAACACTAACACAAGTGCGAAAAGTGGTTTTTCAACACTATCACAAGTGCAAAAAGTGTTTTTTCCACACTAATACAAGTGCAAAAGTGGTTTCCTGCACCAACACAAGTGGGAAAAGTGGTTTCCTGCACCAACACAAGTGCGAAAAGTGGTTTTTCAACACTAACACAAGTGCGAAAAGTGGTTTTTCAACACTATCACAAGTGCAAAAAGGGTTTTTTCCACACTAATACAAGTGCAAAAGTGGTTTCCTGCACTAACACAAGTGCGAAAAGTGGTTTTTCAACACTAACACAAATGCGAAAAGTGGTTTTTCAACACTATCACAAGTGCAAAAAGTGTTTTTTCAACACTAATACAAGTGCAAAAGTGGTTTCCTGCACCAACACAAGTGCGAAAAGTGGATTTTCAACACTAACACAAGTGCGAAAAGTGGGTTTTCAACACTAACACAAGTGCGAAAAGTGGTTTCCTTCACTAACACAAGTGCGAAAAGTGGTTTTTCAACACTAACACAAGTGCGAAAAGTGGGTTTTCAACACTAACACAAGTGCGAAAAGTGGTTTTTCCACACTAATACAAGTGCAAAAGTGGTTTCCTGCACGAACACAAGTGCGAAAAGTGGTTTTTCAACACTAACACAAGTGCGAAAAGTGGTTTTTCAACACTATTACAAGTGCAAAAAGTGTTTTTTCCACACTAATACAAGTGCAAAAGTGGTTTCCTGCACCAACACAAGTGGGAAAAGTGGATTTTCAACACTAACACAAGTGCAAAAAGTGGGTTTTCAACACTAACACAAGTGCGAAAAGTGGTTTTTCAACACTATCGCAAGTGCAAAAGTGGTTTCCTGCACCAACACAAGTGCGAAAAGTGGTTTTTCAACACTAACACAAGTGCGAAAAGTGGTTTTTCAACACTATCACAAGTGCAAAAAGTGTTTTTTCCACACTAATACAAGTGCAAAAGTGGTTTCCTGCACCAACACAAGTGCGAAAAGTGGTTTTTCAACACTAACACAAGTGCGAAAAGTGGTTTTTCCACACTAATACAAGTGCAAAAGTGGTTTCCTGCACCAACCCAAGTGCCAAAAGTGGCTTCCTGCACCAACCCAAGTGCCAAAAGTGGTTTTTCAACACTAACACAAGTGCGAAAAGTGGTTTTTCCACACTAATACAAGTGCAAAAGTGGTTTCCTGCACCAACACAAGTGCGAAAAGTGGTTTTTCAACACTAACACAAGTGCGAAAAGTGGTTTTTCAACACTATCACAAGTGCAAAAAGTGTTTTTTCCACACTAATACAAGTGCAAAAGTGGTTTCCTGCACGAACACAAGTGCGAAAAGTGGTTTTTCAACACTAACACAAGTGCGAAAAGTGGTTTTTCAACACTATTACAAGTGCAAAAAGTGTTTTTTCCACACTAATACAAGTGCAAAAGTGGTTTCCTGCACCAACACAAGTGCGAAAAGTGGATTTTCAACACTAACACAAGTGCGAAAAGTGGGTTTTCAACACTAACACAAGTGCGAAAAGTGGGTTTTCAACACTAACACAAGTGCGAAAATTGGTTTTTCAACACTAACACAAGTGCGAAAAGTAGTTTTTCCACACTAATACAAGTGCAAAAGTGGTTTCCTGCACCAACACAGGTGCGAAAAGTGGTTTTTCAACACTAACACAAGTGCGAAAAGTGGTTTTTCAACACTATCACAAGTGCAAAAAGTGTTTTTTCCACACTAATACAAGTGCAAAAGTGGTTTCCTGCACCAACACAAGTGCGAAAAGTGGTTTTTCAACACTAACACTAGTGCGAAAAGTGGTTTTTCAACACTAACACAAGTGCGAAAAGTGGTTTTTTCCACACTAATACAAGTGCAAAATTGGTTTCCTGCACCAACACAAGTGCGAAAAGTGGTTTTTCAACACTAACACAAGTGCGAAAAGTGGTTTTTCAACACTAACACAAGTGCGAAAAGTGGTTTTTCAACACTAACACAAGTGCGAAAAGTGGTTTTTCAACACTAACACAAGTGCGAAAAGTGGTTTTTCCACACTAATACAAGTGCAAAAGTGGTTTCCTGCACCAACACAGGTGCGAAAAGTGGTTTTTCAACACTAACACAAGTGCGAAAAGTGGTTTTTCAACACTATCACAAGTGCGAAAAGTGGTTTTTCAACACTATCACAAGTGCAAAAAGTGATTTTTCCACAGTAATACAAGTGCAAAAGTGGTTTCCTGCACCAACACAAGTGGGAAAAGTGGATTTTCAACACTAACACAAGTGCAAAAAGTGGGTTTTCAACACTAACACAAGTGCGAAAAGTGGTTTCCTTCACTAACACAAGTGCGAAAAGTGGTTTTTGAACACTAACACAAGTGCAAAAAGTGGTTTTTCAACAATAACACAGTTGCGAAAAGTGGTTTTTCCACACTAATACAAGTGCAAAAGTGGTTTCCTGCACAAACACAAGTGCGAAAAGTGGTTTTTCAACACTAACACAAGTGCGAAAAGTGGTTTTTCAACACTATCACAAGTGCAAAAAGTGTTTTTCCACACTAATACAAGTGCAAAAGTGGTTTCCTGCACGAACACAAGTGCGAAAAGTGGTTTTTCAACACTAACACAAGTGCGAAAAGTGGTTTTTCAACACTATTACAAGTGCAAAAAGTGTTTTTTCCACACTAATACAAGTGCAAAAGTGGTTTCCTGCACCAACACAAGTGCGAAAAGTGGATTTTCAACACTAACACAAGTGCGAAAAGTGGGTTTTCAACACTAACACAAGTGCGAAAAGTGGGTTTTCAACACTAACACAAGTGCGAAAATTGGTTTTTCAACACTAACACAAGTGCAAAAAGTGTTTTTTCCACACTAATACAAGTGCAAAAGTGGTTTCCTGCACCAACACAAGTGCGAAAATTGGATTTTCAACACTAACACAAGTGCGAAAAGTGGATTTTCAACACTAACACAAGTGCGAAAAGTGGTTTCCTTCACTAACACAAGTGCGAAAAGTGGTTTTTCAACACTAACACAAGTGCGAAAAGTGGTTTTTCAACACTATCACAAGTGCAAAAAGTGTTTTTTCCACACTAATACAAGTGCAAAAGTGGTTTCCTGCACCAACACAAGTGCGAAAAGTGGTTTCCTTCACTAACACAAGTGCAAAAAGTGGTTTTTCAACACTAACACAAGTGCGAAAAGTGGGTTTTCAACACTAACACAAGTGCGAAAATTGGTTTTTCAACACTATTACAAGTGCAAAAAGTGTTTTTTCCACACTAATACAAGTGCAAAAGTGGTTTCCTGCACCAACACAAGTGCGAAAATTGGATTTTCAACACTAACACAAGTGCGAAAAGTGGATTTTCAACACTAACACAAGTGCGAAAAGTGGTTTCCTTCACTAACACCAGTGCGAAAAGTGGTTTTTCAACACTAACACAAGTGCGAAAAGTGGTTTTTCAACACTATCACAAGTGCAAAAAGTGTTTTTTCCACACTAATACAAGTGCAAAAGTGGTTTCCTGCACCAACACAAGTGCGAAAAGTGGTTTCCTTCACTAACACAAGTGCAAAAAGTGGTTTTTCAACACTAACACAAGTGCGAAAACTGGGTTTTCAACACTAACACAAGTGCGAAAAGTGGTTTTTCCACACTAATACAAGTGCAAAAGTGGTTTCCTGCACCAACACAAGTGCGAAAAGTGGTTTTCCAACACTAACACAAGTGCGAAAAGTGGTTTTTCAACACTATCACAAGTGCAAAAAGTGTTTTTTCCACACTAATACAAGTGCAAAAGTGGTTTCCTGCACCAACACAAGTGCGAAAATTGGATTTTCAACACTAACACAAGTGCGAAAAGTGGGTTTTCAACACTAACACAAGTGCGAAAAGTGGTTTCCTTCACTAACACAAGTGCGAAAAGTGGTTTTTCAACACTAACACAAGTGCGAAAAGTGGTTTTTCAACACTATCACAAGTGCAAAAAGTGTTTTTTCCACACTAATACAAGTGCAAAAGTGGTTTCCTGCACCAACACAAGTGCGAAAAGTGGTTTTTCAACACTAACACAAGTGCGAAAAGTGGTTTTTCAACACTAACACAAGTGCGAAAAGTGGTTTTTTCCACACTAATACAAGTGCAAAATTGGTTTCCTGCACCAACACAAGTGCGAAAAGTGGTTTTTCAACACTAACACAAGTGCGAAAAGTGGTTTTTCAACACTAACACAAGTGCAAAAAGTGGTTTTTCAACACTAACACAAGTGCGAAAAGTGGTTTTTCCACACTAATACAAGTGCAAAAGTGGTTTCCTGCACCAACACAGGTGCGAAAAGTGTTTTTTCAACACTAACACAAGTGCGAAAAGTGGTTTTTCAACACTATCACAAGTGCGAAAAGTGGTTTTTCAACACTATCACAAGTGCAAAAAGTGTTTTTTCCACACTAATACAAGTGCAAAGGTGGTTTCCTGCACCAACACAAGTGCAAAAAGTGGTTTTTCAACACTAACACAAGTGCGAAAGGTGGTTTTTCAACACTATCACAAGTGCAAAAAGTGTTTTTTCCACACTAATACAAGTGCAAAAGTGGTTTCCTGCACCAACACAAGTGGGAAAAGTGGATTTTCAACACTAACACAAGTGCAAAAAGTGGGTTTTCAACACTAACACAAGTGCGAAAAGTGGTTTTTCAACACTATCGCAAGTGCAAAAGTGGTTTCCTGCACCAACACAAGTGCGAAAAGTGGTTTTTCAACACTAACACAAGTGCGAAAAGTGGTTTTTCAACACTATCACAAGTGCAAAAAGTGTTTTTTCCACACTAATACAAGTGCAAAAGTGGTTTCCTGCACCAACACAAGTGCGAAAAGTGGTTTTTCAACACTAACACAAGTGCGAAAAGTGGTTTTTCAACACTAACACAAGTGCGAAAAGTGGTTTTTCCACACTAATACAAGTGCAAAAGTGGTTTCCTGCACCAACCCAAGTGCCAAACGTGGCTTCCTGCACCAACCCAAGTGCCAAAAGTGGTTTTTCAACACTAACACAAGTGCGAAAAGTGGTTTTTTCCACACTAATACAAGTGCAAAAGTGGTTTCCTGCACCAACACAAGTGCGAAAAGTGGTTTTTCAACACTAACACAAGTGCGAAAAGTGGTTTTTCAACACTATCACAAGTGCAAAAAGTGTTTTTCCCACACTAATACAAGTGCAAAAGTGGTTTCCTGCACGAACACAAGTGCGAAAAGTGGTTTTTCAACACTAACACAAGTGCGAAAAGTGGTTTTTCAACACTATTACAAGTGCAAAAAGTGTTTTTTCCACACTAATACAAGTGCAAAAGTGGTTTCCTGCACCAACACAAGTGCGAAAAGTGGATTTTCAACACTAACACAAGTGCGAAAAGTGGGTTTTCAACACTAACACAAGTGCGAAAAGTGGGTTTTCAACACTAACACAAGTGCGAAAATTGGTTTTTCAACACTAACACAAGTGCGAAAAGTGGTTTTTCCACACTAATACAAGTGCAAAAGTGGTTTCCTGCACCAACACAGGTGCGAAAAGTGGTTTTTCAACACTAACACAAGTGCGAAAAGTGGTTTTTCAACACTATCACAAGTGCAAAAAGTGTTTTTTCCACACTAATACAAGTGCAAAAGTGGTTTCCTGCACCAACACAAGTGCGAAAAGTGGTTTTTCAACACTAACACTAGTGCGAAAAGTGGTTTTTCAACACTAACACAAGTGCGAAAAGTGGTTTTTTCCACACTAATACAAGTGCAAAATTGGTTTCCTGCACCAACACAAGTGCGAAAAGTGGTTTTTCAACACTAACACAAGTGCGAAAAGTGGTTTTTCAACACTACACAAGTGCGAAAAGTGGTTTTTCAACACTAACACAAGTGCGAAAAGTGGTTTTTCCACACTAATACAAGTGCAAAAGTGGTTTCCTGCACCAACACAGGTGCGAAAAGTGGTTTTTCAACACTAACACAAGTGCGAAAAGTGGTTTTTCAACACTATCACAAGTGCGAAAAGTGGTTTTTCAACACTATCACAAGTGCAAAAAGTGATTTTTCCACAGTAATACAAGTGCAAAAGTGGTTTCCTGTACCAACACAAGTGGGAAAAGTGGATTTTCAACACTAACACAAGTGCGAAAAGTGGGTTTTCAACACTAACACAAGTGCGAAAAGTGGTTTCCTTCACTAACACAAGTGCGAAAAGTGGTTTTTGAACACTAACACAAGTGCAAAAAGTGGTTTTTCAACACTAACACAGTTGCGAAAAGTGGTTTTTCCACACTAATACAAGTGCAAAAGTGGTTTCCTGCACTAACACAAGTGCGAAAAGTGGTTTTTCAACACTAACACAAGTGCGAAAAGTGGTTTTTCAACACTATCACAAGTGCGAAAAGTGGTTTTTTCCACACTAATACAAGTGCAAAATTGGTTTCCTGCACCAACACAAGTGCGAAAAGTGGTTTTTCAACACTAACACAAGTGCGAAAAGTGGTTTTTCAACACTAACACAAGTGCAAAAAGTGGGTTTTTCAACACTAACACAAGTGCGAAAAGTGGTTTTTCCACACTAATACAAGTGCAAAAGTGGTTTCCTGCACCAACACAGGTGCGAAAAGTGTTTTTTCAACACTAACACAAGTGCGAAAAGTGGTTTTTCAACACTATCACAAGTGCGAAAAGTGGTTTTTCAACACTATCACAAGTGCAAAAAGTGTTTTTTCCACACTAATACAAGTGCAAAGGTGGTTTCCTGCACCAACACAAGTGCAAAAAGTGGTTTTTCAACACTAACACAAGTGCGAAAGGTGGTTTTTCAACACTATCACAAGTGCAAAAAGTGTTTTTTCCACACTAATACAAGTGCAAAAGTGGTTTCCTGCACCAACACAAGTGGGAAAAGTGGATTTTCAACACTAACACAAGTGCAAAAAGTGGGTTTTCAACACTAACACAAGTGCGAAAAGTGGTTTTTCAACTCTATCGCAAGTGCAAAAGTGGTTTCCTGCACCAACACAAGTGCGAAAAGTGGTTTTTCAACACTAACGCAAGTGCGAAAAGTGGTTTTTCAACACTATCACAAGTGCAAAAAGTGTTTTTTCAACACTATCACAAGTGCAAAAAGTGTTTTTTCCACACTAATACAAGTGCAAAAGTGGTTTCCTGCACCAACACAAGTGCGAAAAGTGGTTTTTCAACACTAACACAAGTGCAAAAAGTGTTTTTTCCACACTAATACAAGTGCAAAAGTGGTTTCCTGCACCAACACAAGTGGGAAAAGTGGATTTTCAACACTAACACAAGTGCAAAAAGTGGGTTTCCTGCACCAACACAAGTGCGAAAAGTGGTTTTTCAACACTAACACAAGTGCGAAAAGTGGTTTTTCAACACTATCGCAAGTGCAAAAGTGGTTTCCTGCACCAACACAAGTGCGAAAAGTGGTTTTTCAACACTAACACAAGTGCGAAAAGTGGTTTTTCAACACTATCACAAGTGCAAAAAGTGTTTTTTCCACACTAATACAAGTGCAAAAGTGGTTTCCTGCACCAACACAAGTGCGAAAAGTGGTTTTTCAACACTAACACAAGTGCGAAAAGTGGTTTTTCAACACTAACACAAGTGCGAAAAGTGGTTTTTCCACACTAATACAAGTGCAAAAGTGGTTTCCTGCACCAACCCAAGTGCCAAACGTGGCTTCCTGCACCAACCCAAGTGCCAAAAGTGGTTTTTCAACACTAACACAAGTGCGAAAAGTGGTTTTTTCCACACTAATACAAGTGCAAAAGTGGTTTCCTGCACCAACACAAGTGCGAAAAGTGGTTTTTCAACACTAACACAAGTGCGAAAAGTGGTTTTTCAACACTATCACAAGTGCAAAAAGTGTTTTTCCCACACTAATACAAGTGCAAAAGTGGTTTCCTGCACGAACACAAGTGCGAAAAGTGGTTTTTCAACACTAACACAAGTGCGAAAAGTGGTTTTTCAACACTATTACAAGTGCAAAAAGTGTTTTTTCCACACTAATACAAGTGCAAAAGTGGTTTCCTGCACCAACACAAGTGCGAAAAGTGGATTTTCAACACTAACACAAGTGCGAAAAGTGGGTTTTCAACACTAACACAAGTGCGAAAAGTGGGTTTTCAACACTAACACAAGTGCGAAAATTGGTTTTTCAACACTAACACAAGTGCGAAAAGTGGTTTTTCCACACTAATACAAGTGCAAAAGTGGTTTCCTGCACCAACACAGGTGCGAAAAGTGGTTTTTCAACACTAACACAAGTGCGAAAAGTGGTTTTTCAACACTATCACAAGTGCAAAAAGTGTTTTTTCCACACTAATACAAGTGCAAAAGTGGTTTCCTGCACCAACACAAGTGCGAAAAGTGGTTTTTCAACACTAACACTAGTGTGAAAAGTGGTTTTTCAACACTAACACAAGTGCGAAAAGTGGTTTTTTCCACACTAATACAAGTGCAAAATTGGTTTCCTGCACCAACACAAGTGCGAAAAGTGGTTTTTCAACACTAACACAAGTGCGAAAAGTGGTTTTTCAACACTACACAAGTGCGAAAAGTGGTTTTTCAACACTAACACAAGTGCGAAAAGTGGTTTTTCCACACTAATACAAGTGCAAAAGTGGTTTCCTGCACCAACACAGGTGCGAAAAGTGGTTTTTCAACACTAACACAAGTGCGAAAAGTGGTTTTTCAACACTATCACAAGTGCGAAAAGTGGTTTTTCAACACTATCACAAGTGCAAAAAGTGATTTTTCCACAGTAATACAAGTGCAAAAGTGGTTTCCTGTACCAACACAAGTGGGAAAAGTGGATTTTCAACACTAACACAAGTGCGAAAAGTGGGTTTTCAACACTATTACAAGTGCAAAAAGTGTTTTTTCCACACTAATACAAGTGCAAAAGTGGTTTCCTTCACTAACACAAGTGCGAAAAGTGGTTTTTCAACACTAACACAAGTGCGAAAAGTGGTTTTTCAACACTATCACAAGTGCAAAAAGTGTTTTTTCCACACTAATACAAGTGCAAAAGTGGTTTCCTGCACCAACACAAGTGCGAAAAGTGGTTTCCTTCACTAACACAAGTGCAAAAAGTGGTTTTTCAACACTAACACAAGTGCGAAAAGTGGGTTTTCAACACTAACATAAGTGCGAAAATTGGTTTTTCAACACTATTACAAGTGCAAAAAGTGTTTTTTCCACACTAATACAAGTGCAAAAGTGGTTTCCTGCACCAACACAAGTGCGAAAATTGGATTTTCAACACTAACACAAGTGCGAAAAGTGGATTTTCAACACTAACACAAGTGCGAAAAGTGGTTTCCTTCACTAACACCAGTGCGAAAAGTGGTTTTTCAACACTAACACAAGTGCGAAAAGTGGTTTTTCAACACTATCACAAGTGCAAAAAGTGTTTTTTCCACACTAATACAAGTGCAAAAGTGGTTTCCTGCACCAACACAAGTGCGAAAAGTGGTTTCCTTCACTAACACAAGTGCAAAAAGTGGTTTTTCAACACTAACACAAGTGCGAAAAGTGGTTTTTCCACACTAATACAAGTGCAAAAGTGGTTTCCTGCACCAACACAAGTGCGAAAAGTGGTTTTCCAACACTAACACAAGTGCGAAAAGTGGTTTTTCAACACTATCACAAGTGCAAAAAGTGTTTTTTCCACACTAATACAAGTGCAAAAGTGGTTTCCTGCACCAACACAAGTGCGAAAATTGGATTTTCAACACTAACACAAGTGCGAAAAGTGGGTTTTCAACACTAACACAAGTGCGAAAAGTGGTTTCCTTCACTAACACAAGTGCGAAAAGTGGTTTTTCAACACTAACACAAGTGCGAAAAGTGGTTTTTCAACACTATCACAAGTGCAAAAAGTGTTTTTTCCACACTAATACAAGTACAAAAGTGGTTTCCTGCACCAACACAAGTGCGAAAAGTGGTTTTTCAACACTAACACAAGTGCGAAAAGTGGTTTTTCAACACTAACACAAGTGCGAAAAGTGGTTTTTTCCACACTAATACAAGTGCAAAATTGGTTTCCTGCACCAACACAAGTGCGAAAAGTGGTTTTTCAACACTAACACAAGTGCGAAAAGTGGTTTTTCAACACTAACACAAGTGCAAAAAGTGGTTTTTCAACACTAACACAAGTGCGAAAAGTGGTTTTTCCACACTAATACAAGTGCAAAAGTGGTTTCCTGCACCAACACAGGTGCGAAAAGTGTTTTTTCAACACTAACACAAGTGCGAAAAGTGGTTTTTCAACACTATCACAAGTGCGAAAAGTGGTTTTTCAACACTATCACAAGTGCAAAAAGTGTTTTTTCCACACTAATACAAGTGCAAAGGTGGTTTCCTGCACCAACACAAGTGCAAAAAGTGGTTTTTCAACACTAACACAAGTGCGAAAGGTGGTTTTTCAACACTATCACAAGTGCAAAAAGTGTTTTTTCCACACTAATACAAGTGCAAAAGTGGTTTCCTGCACCAACACAAGTGGGAAAAGTGGATTTTCAACACTAACACAAGTGCAAAAAGTGGGTTTTCAACACTAACACAAGTGCGAAAAGTGGTTTTTCAACACTATCGCAAGTGCAAAAGTGGTTTCCTGCACCAACACAAGTGCGAAAAGTGGTTTTTCAACACTAACACAAGTGCGAAAAGTGGTTTTTCAACACTATCACAAGTGCAAAAAGTGTTTTTTCCACACTAATACAAGTGCAAAAGTGGTTTCCTGCACCAACACAAGTGCGAAAAGTGGTTTTTCAACACTAACACAAGTGCGAAAAGTGGTTTTTCAACACTAACACAAGTGCGAAAAGTGGTTTTTCCACACTAATACAAGTGCAAAAGTGGTTTCCTGCACCAACCCAAGTGCCAAACGTGGCTTCCTGCACCAACCCAAGTGCCAAAAGTGGTTTTTCAACACTAACACAAGTGCGAAAAGTGGTTTTTTCCACACTAATACAAGTGCAAAAGTGGTTTCCTGCACCAACACAAGTGCGAAAAGTGGTTTTTCAACACTAACACAAGTGCGAAAAGTGGTTTTTCAACACTATCACAAGTGCAAAAAGTGTTTTTCCCACACTAATACAAGTGCAAAAGTGGTTTCCTGCACGAACACAAGTGCGAAAAGTGGTTTTTCAACACTAACACAAGTGCGAAAAGTGGTTTTTCAACACTATTACAAGTGCAAAAAGTGTTTTTTCCACACTAATACAAGTGCAAAAGTGGTTTCCTGCACCAACACAAGTGCGAAAAGTGGATTTTCAACACTAACACAAGTGCGAAAAGTGGGTTTTCAACACTAACACAAGTGCGAAAAGTGGGTTTTCAACACTAACACAAGTGCGAAAATTGGTTTTTCAACACTAACACAAGTGCGAAAAGTGGTTTTTCCACACTAATACAAGTGCAAAAGTGGTTTCCTGCACCAACACAGGTGCGAAAAGTGGTTTTTCAACACTAACACAAGTGCGAAAAGTGGTTTTTCAACACTATCACAAGTGCAAAAAGTGTTTTTTCCACACTAATACAAGTGCAAAAGTGGTTTCCTGCACCAACACAAGTGCGAAAAGTGGTTTTTCAACACTAACACTAGTGCGAAAAGTGGTTTTTCAACACTAACACAAGTGCGAAAAGTGGTTTTTTCCACACTAATACAAGTGCAAAATTGGTTTCCTGCACCAACACAAGTGCGAAAAGTGGTTTTTCAACACTAACACAAGTGCGAAAAGTGGTTTTTCAACACTACACAAGTGCGAAAAGTGGTTTTTCAACACTAACACAAGTGCGAAAAGTGGTTTTTCCACACTAATACAAGTGCAAAAGTGGTTTCCTGCACCAACACAGGTGCGAAAAGTGGTTTTTCAACACTAACACAAGTGCGAAAAGTGGTTTTTCAACACTATCACAAGTGCGAAAAGTGGTTTTTCAACACTATCACAAGTGCAAAAAGTGATTTTTCCACAGTAATACAAGTGCAAAAGTGGTTTCCTGTACCAACACAAGTGGGAAAAGTGGATTTTCAACACTAACACAAGTGCGAAAAGTGGGTTTTCAACACTAACACAAGTGCGAAAAGTGGTTTCCTTCACTAACACAAGTGCGAAAAGTGGTTTTTGAACACTAACACAAGTGCAAAAAGTGGTTTTTCAACACTAACACAGTTGCGAAAAGTGGTTTTTCCACACTAATACAAGTGCAAAAGTGGTTTCCTGCACTAACACAAGTGCGAAAAGTGGTTTTTCAACACTAACACAAGTGCGAAAAGTGGTTTTTCAACACTATCACAAGTGCGAAAAGTGGTTTTTTCCACACTAATACAAGTGCAAAATTGGTTTCCTGCACCAACACAAGTGCGAAAAGTGGTTTTTCAACACTAACACAAGTGCGAAAAGTGGTTTTTCAACACTAACACAAGTGCAAAAAGTGGTTTTTCAACACTAACACAAGTGCGAAAAGTGGTTTTTCCACACTAATACAAGTGCAAAAGTGGTTTCCTGCACCAACACAGGTGCGAAAAGTGTTTTTTCAACACTAACACAAGTGCGAAAAGTGGTTTTTCAACACTATCACAAGTGCGAAAAGTGGTTTTTCAACACTATCACAAGTGCAAAAAGTGTTTTTTCCACACTAATACAAGTGCAAAGGTGGTTTCCTGCACCAACACAAGTGCAAAAAGTGGTTTTTCAACACTAACACAAGTGCGAAAGGTGGTTTTTCAACACTATCACAAGTGCAAAAAGTGTTTTTTCCACACTAATACAAGTGCAAAAGTGGTTTCCTGCACCAACACAAGTGGGAAAAGTGGATTTTCAACACTAACACAAGTGCAAAAAGTGGGTTTTCAACACTAACACAAGTGCGAAAAGTGGTTTTTCAACTCTATCGCAAGTGCAAAAGTGGTTTCCTGCACCAACACAAGTGCGAAAAGTGGTTTTTCAACACTAACGCAAGTGCGAAAAGTGGTTTTTCAACACTATCACAAGTGCAAAAAGTGTTTTTTCAACACTATCACAAGTGCAAAAAGTGTTTTTTCCACACTAATACAAGTGCAAAAGTGGTTTCCTGCACCAACACAAGTGCGAAAAGTGGTTTTTCAACACTAACACAAGTGCAAAAAGTGTTTTTTCCACACTAATACAAGTGCAAAAGTGGTTTCCTGCACCAACACAAGTGGGAAAAGTGGATTTTCAACACTAACACAAGTGCAAAAAGTGGGTTTCCTGCACCAACACAAGTGCGAAAAGTGGTTTTTCAACACTAACACAAGTGCGAAAAGTGGTTTTTCAACACTATCGCAAGTGCAAAAGTGGTTTCCTGCACCAACACAAGTGCGAAAAGTGGTTTTTCAACACTAACACAAGTGCGAAAAGTGGTTTTTCAACACTATCACAAGTGCAAAAAGTGTTTTTTCCACACTAATACAAGTGCAAAAGTGGTTTCCTGCACCAACACAAGTGCGAAAAGTGGTTTTTCAACACTAACACAAGTGCGAAAAGTGGTTTTTCAACACTAACACAAGTGCGAAAAGTGGTTTTTCCACACTAATACAAGTGCAAAAGTGGTTTCCTGCACCAACCCAAGTGCCAAACGTGGCTTCCTGCACCAACCCAAGTGCCAAAAGTGGTTTTTCAACACTAACACAAGTGCGAAAAGTGGTTTTTTCCACACTAATACAAGTGCAAAAGTGGTTTCCTGCACCAACACAAGTGCGAAAAGTGGTTTTTCAACACTAACACAAGTGCGAAAAGTGGTTTTTCAACACTATCACAAGTGCAAAAAGTGTTTTTCCCACACTAATACAAGTGCAAAAGTGGTTTCCTGCACGAACACAAGTGCGAAAAGTGGTTTTTCAACACTAACACAAGTGCGAAAAGTGGTTTTTCAACACTATTACAAGTGCAAAAAGTGTTTTTTCCACACTAATACAAGTGCAAAAGTGGTTTCCTGCACCAACACAAGTGCGAAAAGTGGATTTTCAACACTAACACAAGTGCGAAAAGTGGGTTTTCAACACTAACACAAGTGCGAAAAGTGGGTTTTCAACACTAACACAAGTGCGAAAATTGGTTTTTCAACACTAACACAAGTGCGAAAAGTGGTTTTTCCACACTAATACAAGTGCAAAAGTGGTTTCCTGCACCAACACAGGTGCGAAAAGTGGTTTTTCAACACTAACACAAGTGCGAAAAGTGGTTTTTCAACACTATCACAAGTGCAAAAAGTGTTTTTTCCACACTAATACAAGTGCAAAAGTGGTTTCCTGCACCAACACAAGTGCGAAAAGTGGTTTTTCAACACTAACACTAGTGTGAAAAGTGGTTTTTCAACACTAACACAAGTGCGAAAAGTGGTTTTTTCCACACTAATACAAGTGCAAAATTGGTTTCCTGCACCAACACAAGTGCGAAAGTGGTTTTTCAACACTAACACAAGTGCGAAAAGTGGTTTTTCAACACTACACAAGTGCGAAAAGTGGTTTTTCAACACTAACACAAGTGCGAAAAGTGGTTTTTCCACACTAATACAAGTGCAAAAGTGGTTTCCTGCACCAACACAGGTGCGAAAAGTGGTTTTTCAACACTAACACAAGTGCGAAAAGTGGTTTTTCAACACTATCACAAGTGCGAAAAGTGGTTTTTCAACACTATCACAAGTGCAAAAAGTGATTTTTCCACAGTAATACAAGTGCAAAAGTGGTTTCCTGTACCAACACAAGTGGGAAAAGTGGATTTTCAACACTAACACAAGTGCGAAAAGTGGGTTTTCAACACTAACACAAGTGCGAAAAGTGGTTTCCTTCACTAACACAAGTGCGAAAAGTGGTTTTTGAACACTAACACAAGTGCAAAAAGTGGTTTTTCAACACTAACACAGTTGCGAAAAGTGGTTTTTTCCACACTAATACAAGTGCAAAAGTGGTTTCCTGCACTAACACAAGTGCGAAAAGTGGTTTTTCAACACTAACACAAGTGCGAAAAGTGGTTTTTCAACACTATCACAAGTGCGAAAAGTGGTTTTTTCCACACTAATACAAGTGCAAAATTGGTTTCCTGCACCAACACAAGTGCGAAAAGTGGTTTTTCAACACTAACACAAGTGCGAAAAGTGGTTTTTCAACACTAACACAAGTGCAAAAAGTGGTTTTTCAACACTAACACAAGTGCGAAAAGTGGTTTTTCCACACTAATACAAGTGCAAAAGTGGTTTCCTGCACCAACACAGGTGCGAAAAGTGTTTTTTCAACACTAACACAAGTGCGAAAAGTGGTTTTTCAACACTATCACAAGTGCGAAAAGTGGTTTTTCAACACTATCACAAGTGCAAAAAGTGTTTTTTCCACACTAATACAAGTGCAAAGGTGGTTTCCTGCACCAACACAAGTGCAAAAAGTGGTTTTTCAACACTAACACAAGTGCGAAAGGTGGTTTTTCAACACTATCACAAGTGCAAAAAGTGTTTTTTCCACACTAATACAAGTGCAAAAGTGGTTTCCTGCACCAACACAAGTGGGAAAAGTGGATTTTCAACACTAACACAAGTGCAAAAAGTGGGTTTTCAACACTAACACAAGTGCGAAAAGTGGTTTTTCAACTCTATCGCAAGTGCAAAAGTGGTTTCCTGCACCAACACAAGTGCGAAAAGTGGTTTTTCAACACTAACGCAAGTGCGAAAAGTGGTTTTTCAACACTATCACAAGTGCAAAAAGTGTTTTTTCCACACTAATACAAGTGCAAAAGTGGTTTCCTGCACCAACACAAGTGCGAAAAGTGGTTTTTCAACACTAACACAAGTGCGAAAAGTGGTTTTTCAACACTAACACAAGTGCGAAAAGTGGTTTTTCCACACTAATACAAGTGCAAAAGTGGTTTCCTGCACCAACCCAAGTGCCAAACGTGGCTTCCTGCACCAACCCAAGTGCCAAAAGTGGTTTTTCAACACTAACACAAGTGCGAAAAGTGGTTTTTCCACACTAATACAAGTGCAAAAGTGGTTTCCTGCACCAACACAAGTGCGTAAAGTGGTTTTTCAACACTAACACAAGTGCGAAAAGTGGTTTTTCAACACTATCACAAGTGCAAAAAGTGTTTTTCCCACACTAATACAAGTGCAAAAGTGGTTTCCTGCACGAACACAAGTGCGAAAAGTGGTTTTTCAACACTAACACAAGTGCGAAAAGTGGTTTTTCAACACTATTACAAGTGCAAAAAGTGTTTTTTCCACACTAATACAAGTGCAAAAGTGGTTTCCTGCACCAACACAAGTGCGAAAAGTGGATTTTCAACACTAACACAAGTGCGAAAAGTAGGTTTTCAACACTAACACAAGTGCGAAAAGTGGGTTTTCAACACTAACACAGTGCGAAAATTGGTTTTTCCACACTAATACAAGTGCAAAAGTGGTTTCCTGCACCAACACAGGTGCGAAAAGTGGTTTTTCAACACTAACACAAGTGCGAAAAGTGGTTTTTCAACACTATCACAAGTGCAAAAAGTGTTTTTCCCACACTAATACAAGTGCAAAAGTGGTTTCCTGCACGAACACAAGTGCGAAAAGTGGTTTTTCAACACTAACACAAGTGCGAAAAGTGGTTTTTCAACACTATTACAAGTGCAAAAAGTGTTTTTTCCACACTAATACAAGTGCAAAAGTGGTTTCCTGCACCAACACAAGTGCGAAAAGTGGATTTTCAACACTAACACAAGTGCGAAAAGTAGGTTTTCAACACTAACACAAGTGCGAAAAGTGGGTTTTCAACACTAACACAAGTGCGAAAAGTGGTTTTTCCACACTAATACAAGTGCAAAAGTGGTTTCCTGCACCAACACAGGTGCGAAAAGTGGTTTTTCAACACTAACACAAGTGCGAAAAGTGGTTTTTCAACACTATCACAAGTGCAAAAAGTGTTTTTTCCACACTAATACAAGTGCAAAAGTGGTTTCCTGCACCAACACAAGTGCGAAAAGTGGTTTTTCAACACTAACACTAGTGCGAAAAGTGGTTTTTCAACACTAACACAAGTGCGAAAAGTGGTTTTTTCCACACTAATACAAGTGCAAAATTGGTTTCCTGCACCAACACAAGTGCGAAAAGTGGTTTTTCAACACTAACACAAGTGCGAAAAGTGGTTTTTCAACACTACACAAGTGCGAAAAGTGGTTTTTCAACACTAACACAAGTGCCAAAAGTGGTTTTTCCACACTAATACAAGTGCAAAAGTGGTTTCCTGCACCAACACAGGTGCGAAAAGTGGTTTTTCAACACTAACACAAGTGCGAAAAGTGGTTTTTCAACACTATCACAAGTGCGAAAAGTGGTTTTTCAACACTATCACAAGTGCAAAAAGTGATTTTTCCACAGTAATACAAGTGCAAAAGTGGTTTCCTGTACCAACACAAGTGGGAAAAGTGGATTTTCAACACTAACACAAGTGCGAAAAGTGGGTTTTCAACACTAACACAAGTGCGAAAAGTGGTTTCCTTCACTAACACAAGTGCGAAAAGTGGTTTTTGAACACTAACACAAGTGCAAAAAGTGGTTTTTCAACACTAACACAGTTGCGAAAAGTGGTTTTTCCACACTAATACAAGTGCAAAAGTGGTTTCCTGCACTAACACAAGTGCGAAAAGTGGTTTTTCAACACTAACACAAGTGCGAAAAGTGGTTTTTCAACACTATCACAAGTGCAAAAAGTGTTTTTTCCACACTAATACAAGTGCAAAGGTGGTTTCCTGCACCAACACAAGTGCAAAAAGTGGTTTTTCAACACTAACACAAGTGCGAAAAGTGGTTTTTCAACACTATCACAAGTGCAAAAAGTGTTTTTTCCACACTAATACAAGTGCAAAAGCGGTTTCCTGCACCAACACAAGTGGGAAAAGTGGATTTTCAACACTAACACAAGTGCGAAAAGTGGGTTTTCAACACTAACACAAGTGCGAAAAGTGGTTTTTCAACACTATCACAAGTGCAAAAGTGGTTTCCTGCACCAACACAAGTGCGAAAAGTGGTTTTTCAACACTAACACAAGTGCGAAATGTGGTTTTTCAACACTATCACAAGTGCAAAAAGTGTTTTTTCCACACTAATACAAGTGCAAAAGTGGTTTCCTGCACTAACACAAGTGCGAAAAGTGGTTTTTCAACACTAACACAAGTGCGAAAAGTGGTTTTTCAACACTAACACAAGTGCGAAAAGTGGGTTTTCAACACTAACACAAGTGTGTGAAAAGTGGGTTTTCAACACTATCACAAGTGCAAAAGTGGTTTCCTGCACCAACACAAGTGCGAAAAGTGGTTTTTCAACACTAACACAAGTGCGAAATGTGGTTTTTCAACACTATCACAAGTGAAAAAAGTGTTTTTTCCACACTAATACAAGTGCAAAAGTGGTTTCCTGCACTAACACAAGTGCGAAAAGTGGTTTTTCAACACTAACACAAGTGCGAAAAGTGGTTTTTCAACACTATCACAAGTGCAAAAGTGTTTTTTCCACACTAATACAAGTGCAAAAGTGGTTTCCTGCACCAACACAAGTGCGAAAAGTGGTTTCCTTCACTAACACAAGTGCAAAAAGTGGTTTTTCAACACTAACACAAGTGCGAAAAGTGGGTTTTCAACACTAACACAAGTGCGAAAAGTGGTTTTTCCACACTAATACAAGTGCAAAAGTGGTTTCCTGCACCAACACAAGTGCGAAAAGTGGTTTTCCAACACTAACACAAGTGCGAAAAGTGGTTTTTCAACACTATCACAAGTGCAAAAAGTGTTTTTTCCACACTAATACAAGTGCAAAAGTGGTTTCCTGCACCAACACGAGTGCGAAAATTGGATTTTCAACACTAACACAAGTGCGAAAAGTGGGTTTTCAACACTAACACAAGTGCGAAAAGTGGTTTCCTTCACTAACACAAGTGCGAAAAGTGGTTTTTCAAAACTAACACAAGTGCGAAAAGTGGTTTTTCAACACTATCACAAGTGCAAAAAGTGTTTTTTCCACACTAATACAAGTGCAAAAGTGGTTTCCTGCACCAACACAAGTGCGAAAAGTGGTTTTTCAACACTAACACAAGTGCGAAAAGTGGTTTTTCAACACTAACACAAGTGCAAAAAGTGGTTTTTTCCACACTAATACAAGTGCAAAATTGGTTTCCTGCACCAACACAAGTGCGAAAAGTGGTTTTTCAACACTAACACAAGTGCGAAAAGTGGTTTTTCAACACTAACACAAGTGCAAAAAGTGGTTTTTCAACACTAACACAAGTGTGAAAAGTGGTTTTTCTACACTAATACAAGTGCAAAAGTGGTTTCCCTGCACCAACACAAGTGCGAAAAGTGGTTTTTCAACACTAACACAAGTGCGAAATGTGGTTTTTCAACACTATCACAAGTGCAAAAAGTGTTTTTTCCACACTAATACAAGTGCAAAAGTGGTTTCCTGCACTAACACAAGTGCGAAAAGTGGTTTTTCAACACTAACACAAGTGCGAAAAGTGGTTTTTCAACACTATCACAAGTGCAAAAAGTGTTTTTTCCACACTAATACAAGTGCAAAAGTGGTTTCCTGCACCAACACAGTGCGAAAAGTGGTTTCCTTCACTAACACAAGTGCAAAAGTGGTTTTTCACACTAACACAAGTGCGAAAAGTGGGTTTTCAACACTAACACAAGTGCGAAAAGTGGTTTTTCCACACTAATACAAGTGCAAAAGTGGTTTCCTGCACCAACACAAGTGCGAAAAGTGGTTTTTCAACACTAACACAAGTGCGAAAAGTGGTTTTTCAACACTAACACAAGTGCGAAAAGTGGTTTTTTCCACACTAATACAAGTGCAAAAGTGGTTTCCTGCACCAACCCAAGTGCCAAAAGTGGCTTCCTGCACCAACCCAAGTGCCAAAAGTGGTTTTTCAACACTAACACAAGTGCGAAAAGTGGTTTTTCCACACTAATACAAGTGCAAAAGTGGTTTCCTGCACCAACACAAGTGCGAAAAGTGGTTTTTCAACACTAACACAAGTGCGAAAAGTGGTTTTTCAACACTATCACAAGTGCAAAAAGTGTTTTTTCCACACTAATACAAGTGCAAAAGTGGTTTCCTGCACGAACACAAGTGCGAAAAGTGGTTTTTCAACACTAACACAAGTGCGAAAAGTGGTTTTTTCAACACTATTACAAGTGCAAAAAGTGTTTTTTCCACACTAATACAAGTGCAAAAGTGGTTTCCTGCACCAACACAAGTGCGAAAAGTGGATTTTCAACACTAACACAAGTGCGAAAAGTGGGTTTTCAACACTAACACAAGTGCGAAAAGTGGGTTTTCAACACTAACAAAGTGCGAAAATTGGTTTTTCAACACTAACACAAGTGCGAAAAGTGGTTTTTCCACACTAATACAAGTGCAAAAGTGGTTTCCTGCACCAACACAGGTGCGAAAAGTGGTTTTTCAACACTAACACAAGTGCGAAAAGTGGTTTTTCAACACTATCACAAGTGCAAAAAGTGTTTTTTCCACACTAATACAAGTGCAAAAGTGGTTTCCTGCACCAACACAAGTGCGAAAAGTGGTTTTTCAACACTAACACTAGTGCGAAAAGTGGTTTTTCAACACTAACACAAATGCGAAAAGTGGTTTTTTCCACACTAATACAAGTGCAAAATTGGTTTCCTGCACCAACACAAGTGCGAAAAGTGGTTTTTCAACACTAACACAAGTGCGAAAAGTGGTTTTTCAACATTAACACAAGTGCGAAAAGTGGTTTTTCAACACTAACACAAGTGCGAAATGTGGTTTTTCCACACTAATACAAGTGCAAAAGTGGTTTCCTGCACCAACACAGGTGCGAAAAGTGGTTTTTCAACACTAACACAAGTGCGAAAAGTGGTTTTTCAACACTATCACAAGTGCGAAAAGTGGTTTTTCAACACTATCACAAGTGCAAAAAGTGATTTTTCCACAGTAATACAAGTGCAAAAGTGGTTTCCTGTACCAACACAAGTGGGAAAAGTGGATTTTCAACACTAACACAAGTGCGAAAAGTGGGTTTTCAACACTAACACAAGTGCGAAAAGTGGTTTCCTTCACTAACACAAGTGCGAAAAGTGGTTTTTGAACACTAACACAAGTGCAAAAAGTGGTTTTTCAACACTAACACAGTTGCGAAAAGTGGTTTTTCCACACTAATACAAGTGCAAAAGTGGTTTCCTGCACAAACACAAGTGCGAAAAGTGGTTTTTCAACACTAACACAAGTGCGAAAAGTGGTTTTTCAACACTATCACAAGTGCAAAAAGTGTTTTTTCCACACTAATACAAGTGCAAAAGCGGTTTCCTGCACCAACACAAGTGGGAAAAGTGGATTTTCAACACTAACACAAGTGCGAAAAGTGGGTTTTCAACACTAACACAAGTGCGAAAAGTGGGTTTTCAACACTATCACAAGTGCAAAAGTGGTTTCCTGCACCAACACAAGTGCGAAAAGTGGTTTTTCAACACTAACACAAGTGCGAAATGTGGTTTTTCAACACTATCACAAGTGAAAAAAGTGTTTTTTCCACACTAATACAAGTGCAAAAGTGGTTTCCTGCACTAACACAAGTGCGAAAAGTGGTTTTTCAACACTAACACAAGTGCGAAAAGTGGTTTTTCAACACTATCACAAGTGCAAAAAGTGTTTTTTCCACACTAATACAAGTGCAAAAGTGGTTTCCTGCACCAACACAAGTGCGAAAAGTGGTTTCCTTCACTAACACAAGTGCAAAAAGTGGTTTTTCAACACTAACACAAGTGCGAAAAGTGGGTTTTCAACACTAACACAAGTGCGAAAAGTGGTTTTTCCACACTAATACAAGTGCAAAAGTGGTTTCCTGCACCAACACAAGTGCGAAAAGTGGTTTTCCAACACTAACACAAGTGCGAAAAGTGGTTTTTCAACACTATCACAAGTGCAAAAAGTGTTTTTTCCACACTAATACAAGTGCAAAAGTGGTTTCCTGCACCAACACAAGTGCGAAAATTGGATTTTCAACACTAACACAAGTGCGAAAAGTGGGTTTTCAACACTAACACAAGTGCGAAAAGTGGTTTCCTTCACTAACACAAGTGCGAAAAGTGGTTTTTCAAAACTAACACAAGTGCGAAAAGTGGTTTTTCAACACTATCACAAGTGCAAAAAGTGTTTTTTCCACACTAATACAAGTGCAAAAGTGGTTTCCTGCACCAACACAAGTGCGAAAAGTGGTTTTTCAACACTAACACAAGTGCGAAAAGTGGTTTTCAACACTAACACAAGTGCAAAAAGTGGTTTTTTCCACACTAATACAAGTGCAAAATTGGTTTCCTGCACCAACACAAGTGCGAAAAGTGGTTTTTCAACACTAACACAAGTGCGAAAAGTGGTTTTTCAACACTAACACAAGTGCAAAAAGTGGTTTTTCAACACTAACACAAGTGCGAAAAGTGGTTTTTCCACACTAATACAAGTGCAAAAGTGGTTTCCTGCACCAACACAGGTGCGAAAAGTGTTTTTTCAACACTAACACAAGTTCGAAAAGTGGTTTTTCACACTATCACAAGTGCGAAAAGTGGTTTTTCAACACTATCACAAGTGCAAAAAGTGTTTTTTCCACACTAATACAAGTGCAAAGGTGGTTTCCTGCACCAACACAAGTGCAAAAAGTGGTTTTTCAAAACTAACACAAGTGCGAAAGGTGGTTTTTCAACACTATCACAAGTGCAAAAAGTGTTTTTTCCACACTAATACAAGTGCAAAAGTGGTTTCCTGCACCAACACAAGTGGGAAAAGTGGATTTTCAACACTAACACAAGTGCAAAAAGTGGGTTTTCAACACTAACACAAGTGCGAAAAGTGGTTTTTCAACACTATCGCAAGTGCAAAAGTGGTTTCCTGCACCAACACAAGTGCGAAAAGTGGTTTTTCAACACTAACACAAGTGCGAAAAGTGGTTTTTCAACACTATCACAAGTGCAAAAAGTGTTTTTTCCACACTAATACAAGTGCAAAAGTGGTTTCCTGCACCAACACAAGTGCGAAAAGTGGTTTTTCAACACTAACACAAGTGCGAAAAGTGGTTTTTCAACACTAACACAAGTGCGAAAAGTGGTTTTTCCACACTAATACAAGTGCAAAAGTGGTTTCCTGCACCAACCCAAGTGCCAAAAGTGGCTTCCTGCACCAACCCAAGTGCCAAAAGTGGTTTTTCAACACTAACACAAGTGCGAAAAGTGGTTTTTCCACACTAATACAAGTGCAAAAGTGGTTTCCTGCACCAACACAAGTGCGAAAAGTGGTTTTTCAACACTAACACAAGTGCGAAAAGTGGTTTTTCAACACTATCACAAGTGCAAAAAGTGTTTTTCCACACTAATACAAGTGCAAAAGTGGTTTCCTGCACGAACACAAGTGCGAAAAGTGGTATTTCAACACTAACACAAGTGCGAAAAGTGGTTTTTCAACACTATTACAAGTGCAAAAAGTGTTTTTTCCACACTAATACAAGTGCAAAAGTGGTTTCCTGCACCAACACAAGTGCGAAAAGTGGATTTTCAACACTAACACAAGTGCGAAAAGTGGGTTTTCAACACTAACACAAGTGCGAAAAGTGGGTTTTCAACACTAACACAAGTGCGAAAATTGGTTTTTCAACACTAACACAAGTGCGAAAAGTGGTTTTTCCACACTAATACAAGTGCAAAAGTGGTTTCCTGCACCAACACAGGTGCGAAAAGTGGTTTTTCAACACTAACACAAGTGCGAAAAGTGGTTTTTCAACACTATCACAAGTGCAAAAAGTGTTTTTTCCACACTAATACAAGTGCAAAAGTGGTTTCCTGCACCAACACAAGTGCGAAAAGTGGTTTTTCAACACTAACACTAGTGCGAAAAGTGGTTTTTCAACACTAACACAAGTGCGAAAAGTGGTTTTTTCCACACTAATACAAGTGCAAAATTGGTTTCCTGCACCAACACAAGTGCGAAAAGTGGTTTTTCAACACTAACACAAGTGCGAAAAGTGGTTTTTCAACACTAACACAAGTGCGAAAAGTGGTTTTTCAACACTAACACAAGTGCGAAAAGTGGTTTTTCCACACTAATACAAGTGCAAAAGTGGTTTCCTGCACCAACACAGGTGCGAAAAGTGGTTTTTCAACACTAACACAAGTGCGAAAAGTGGTTTTTCAACACTATCACAAGTGCGAAAAGTGGTTTTTCAACACTATCACAAGTGCAAAAAGTGATTTTTCCACAGTAATACAAGTGCAAAAGTGGTTTCCTGTACCAACACAAGTGGGAAAAGTGGATTTTCAACACTAACACAAGTGCGAAAAGTGGGTTTTCAACACTAACACAAGTGCGAAAAGTGGTTTCCTTCACTAACACAAGTGCGAAAAGTGGTTTTTGAACACTAACACAAGTGCAAAAAGTGGTTTTTCAACACTAACACAGTTGCGAAAAGTGGTTTTTCCACACTAATACAAGTGCAAAAGTGGTTTCCTGCACAAACACAAGTGCGAAATGTGGTTTTTCAACACTAACACAAGTGCGAAAAGTGGTTTTTCAACACTATCACAAGTGCAAAAAGTGTTTTTTCCACACTAATACAAGTGCAAAAGCGGTTTCCTGCACCAACACAAGTGGGAAAAGTGGATTTTCAACACTAACACAAGTGCGAAAAGTGGGTTTTCAACACTAACACAAGTGCGAAAAGTGGGTTTTCAACACTATCACAAGTGCAAAAGTGGTTTCCTGCACCAACACAAGTGCGAAAAGTGGTTTTTCAACACTAACACACGTGCGAAATGTGGTTTTTCAACACTATCACAAGTGAAAAAAGTGTTTTTTCCACACTAATACAAGTGCAAAAGTGGTTTCCTGCACTAACACAAGTGCGAAAAGTGGTTTTTCAACACTAACACAAGTGCGAAAAGTGGTTTTTCAACACTATCACAAGTGCAAAAAGTGTTTTTTCCACACTAATACAAGTGCAAAAGTGGTTTCCTGCACCAACACAAGTGCGAAAAGTGGTTTCCTTCACTAACACAAGTGCAAAAAGTTGTTTTTCAACACTAACACAAGTGCGAAAAGTGGGTTTTCAACACTAACACAAGTGCGAAAAGTGGTTTTTCCACACTAATACAAGTGCAAAAGTGGTTTCCTGCACCAACACAAGTGCGAAAAGTGGTTTTCCAACACTAACACAAGTGCGAAAAGTGGTTTTTCAACACTATCACAAGTGCAAAAAGTGTTTTTTCCACACTAATACAAGTGCAAAAGTGGTTTCCTGCACCAACACAAGTGCGAAAATTGGATTTTCAACACTAACACAAGTGCGAAAAGTGGGTTTTCAACACTAACACAAGTGCGAAAAGTGGTTTCCTTCACTAACACAAGTGCGAAAAGTGGTTTTTCAAAACTAACACAAGTGCGAAAAGTGGTTTTTCAACACTATCATAAGTGCAAAAAGTGTTTTTTCCACACTAATACAAGTGCAAAAGTGGTTTCCTGCACCAACACAAGTGCGAAAAGTGGTTTTTCAACACTAACACAAGTGCGAAAAGTGGTTTTTCAACACTAACACAAGTGCGAAAAGTGGTTTTTTCCACACTAATACAAGTGCAAAATTGGTTTCCTGCACCAACACAAGTGCGAAAAGTGGTTTTTCAACACTAACACAAGTGCGAAAAGTGGTTTTTCAACACTAACACAAGTGCAAAAAGTGGTTTTTCAACACTAACACAAGTGCGAAAATTGGTTTTTCAACACTAACACAAGTGCGAAAAGTGGTTTTTCCACACTAATACAAGTGCAAAAGTGGTTTCCTGCACCAACACAAGTGCGAAAAGTGGTTTTTCAACACTAACACAAGTGCGAAAAGTGGTTTTTCAACACTAACACAAGTGCAAAAAGTGGTTTTTTCCACACTAATACAAGTGCAAAATTGGTTTCCTGCACCAACACAAATGCGAAAAGTGGTTTTTCAACACTAACACAAGTGCGAAAAGTGGTTTTTCAACACTAACACAAGTGCAAAAAGTGGTTTTTCAACACTAACACAAGTGCGAAAAGTGGTTTTTCCACACTAATACAAGTGCAAAAGTGGTTTCCTGCACCAACACAGGTGCGAAAAGTGTTTTTTCAACACTAACACAAGTTCGAAAAGTGGTTTTTCAACACTATCACAAGTGCGAAAAGTGGTTTTTCAACACTATCACAAGTGCAAAAAGTGTTTTTTCCACACTAATACAAGTGCAAAGGTGGTTTCCTGCACCAACACAAGTGCAAAAAGTGGTTTTTCAAAACTAACACAAGTGCGAAAGGTGGTTTTTCAACACTATCACAAGTGCAAAAAGTGTTTTTTCCACACTAATACAAGTGCAAAAGTGGTTTCCTGCACCAACACAAGTGGGAAAAGTGGATTTTCAACACTAACACAAGTGCAAAAAGTGGGTTTTCAACACTAACACAAGTGCCAAAAGTGGTTTTTCCACACTAATACAAGTGCAAAAGTGGTTTCCTGCACCAACACAGGTGCGAAAAGTGGTTTTTCAACACTAACACAAGTGCGAAAAGTGGTTTTTCAACACTATCACAAGTGCGAAAAGTGGTTTTTCAACACTATCACAAGTGCAAAAAGTGATTTTTCCACAGTAATACAAGTGCAAAAGTGGTTTCCTGTACCAACACAAGTGGGAAAAGTGGATTTTCAACACTAACACAAGTGCGAAAAGTGGGTTTTCAACACTAACACAAGTGCGAAAAGTGGTTTCCTTCACTAACACAAGTGCGAAAAGTGGTTTTTGAACACTAACACAAGTGCAAAAAGTGGTTTTTCAACACTAACACAGTTGCGAAAAGTGGTTTTTCCACACTAATACAAGTGCAAAAGTGGTTTCCTGCACTAACACAAGTGCGAAAAGTGGTTTTTCAACACTAACACAAGTGCGAAAAGTGGTTTTTCAACACTATCACAAGTGCAAAAAGTGTTTTTTCCACACTAATACAAGTGCAAAGGTGGTTTCCTGCACCAACACAAGTGCAAAAAGTGGTTTTTCAACACTAACACAAGTGCGAAAAGTGGTTTTTCAACACTATCACAAGTGCAAAAAGTGTTTTTTCCACACTAATACAAGTGCAAAAGCGGTTTCCTGCACCAACACAAGTGGGAAAAGTGGATTTTCAACACTAACACAAGTGCGAAAAGTGGGTTTTCAACACTAACACAAGTGCGAAAAGTGGTTTTTCAACACTATCACAAGTGCAAAAGTGGTTTCCTGCACCAACACAAGTGCGAAAAGTGGTTTTTCAACACTAACACAAGTGCGAAATGTGGTTTTTCAACACTATCACAAGTGCAAAAAGTGTTTTTTCCACACTAATACAAGTGCAAAAGTGGTTTCCTGCACTAACACAAGTGCGAAAAGTGGTTTTTCAACACTAACACAAGTGCGAAAAGTGGTTTTTCAACACTAACACAAGTGCGAAAAGTGGGTTTTCAACACTAACACAAGTGTGAAAAGTGGGTTTTCAACACTATCACAAGTGCAAAAGTGGTTTCCTGCACCAACACAAGTGCGAAAAGTGGTTTTTCAACACTAACACAAGTGCGAAATGTGGTTTTTCAACACTATCACAAGTGAAAAAAGTGTTTTTTCCACACTAATACAAGTGCAAAAGTGGTTTCCTGCACTAACACAAGTGCGAAAAGTGGTTTTTCAACACTAACACAAGTGCGAAAAGTGGTTTTTCAACACTATCACAAGTGCAAAAAGTGTTTTTTCCACACTAATACAAGTGCAAAAGTGGTTTCCTGCACCAACACAAGTGCGAAAAGTGGTTTCCTTCACTAACACAAGTGCAAAAAGTGGTTTTTCAACACTAACACAAGTGCGAAAAGTGGGTTTTCAACACTAACACAAGTGCGAAAAGTGGTTTTTCCACACTAATACAAGTGCAAAAGTGGTTTCCTGCACCAACACAAGTGCGAAAAGTGGTTTTCCAACACTAACACAAGTGCGAAAAGTGGTTTTTCAACACTATCACAAGTGCAAAAAGTGTTTTTTCCACACTAATACAAGTGCAAAAGTGGTTTCCTGCACCAACACGAGTGCGAAAATTGGATTTTCAACACTAACACAAGTGCGAAAAGTGGGTTTTCAACACTAACACAAGTGCGAAAAGTGGTTTCCTTCACTAACACAAGTGCGAAAAGTGGTTTTTCAAAACTAACACAAGTGCGAAAAGTGGTTTTTCAACACTATCACAAGTGCAAAAAGTGTTTTTTCCACACTAATACAAGTGCAAAAGTGGTTTCCTGCACCAACACAAGTGCGAAAAGTGGTTTTTCAACACTAACACAAGTGCGAAAAGTGGTTTTTCAACACTAACACAAGTGCAAAAAGTGGTTTTTTCCACACTAATACAAGTGCAAAATTGGTTTCCTGCACCAACACAAGTGCGAAAAGTGGTTTTTCAACACTAACACAAGTGCGAAAAGTGGTTTTTCAACACTAACACAAGTGCAAAAAGTGGTTTTTCAACACTAACACAAGTGTGAAAAGTGGTTTTTCCACACTAATACAAGTGCAAAAGTGGTTTCCTGCACCAACACAAGTGCGAAAAGTGGTTTTTCAACACTAACACAAGTGCGAAATGTGGTTTTTCAACACTATCACAAGTGCAAAAAGTGTTTTTTCCACACTAATACAAGTGCAAAAGTGGTTTCCTGCACTAACACAAGTGCGAAAAGTGGTTTTTCAACACTAACACAAGTGCGAAAAGTGGTTTTTCAACACTATCACAAGTGCAAAAAGTGTTTTTTCCACACTAATACAAGTGCAAAAGTGGTTTCCTGCACCAACACAAGTGCGAAAAGTGGTTTCCTTCACTAACACAAGTGCAAAAAGTGGTTTTTCAACACTAACACAAGTGCGAAAAGTGGGTTTTCAACACTAACACAAGTGCGAAAAGTGGTTTTTCCACACTAATACAAGTGCAAAAGTGGTTTCCTGCACCAACACAAGTGCGAAAAGTGGTTTTTCAACACTAACACAAGTGCGAAAAGTGGTTTTTCAACACTAACACAAGTGCGAAAAGTGGTTTTTCCACACTAATACAAGTGCAAAAGTGGTTTCCTGCACCAACCCAAGTGCCAAAAGTGGCTTCCTGCACCAACCCAAGTGCCAAAAGTGGTTTTTCAACACTAACACAAGTGCGAAAAGTGGTTTTTCCACACTAATACAAGTGCAAAAGTGGTTTCCTGCACCAACACAAGTGCGAAAAGTGGTTTTTCAACACTAACACAAGTGCGAAAAGTGGTTTTTCAACACTATCACAAGTGCAAAAAGTGTTTTTTCCACACTAATACAAGTGCAAAAGTGGTTTCCTGCACGAACACAAGTGCGAAAAGTGGTTTTTCAACACTAACACAAGTGCGAAAAGTGGTTTTTCAACACTATTACAAGTGCAAAAAGTGTTTTTTCCACACTAATACAAGTGCAAAAGTGGTTTCCTGCACCAACACAAGTGCGAAAAGTGGATTTTCAACACTAACACAAGTGCGAAAAGTGGGTTTTCAACACTAACACAAGTGCGAAAAGTGGGTTTTCAACACTAACAAAGTGCGAAAATTGGTTTTTCAACACTAACACAAGTGCGAAAAGTGGTTTTTCCACACTAATACAAGTGCAAAAGTGGTTTCCTGCACCAACACAGGTGCGAAAAGTGGTTTTTCAACACTAACACAAGTGCGAAAAGTGGTTTTTCAACACTATCACAAGTGCAAAAAGTGTTTTTTCCACACTAATACAAGTGCAAAAGTGGTTTCCTGCACCAACACAAGTGCGAAAAGTGGTTTTTCAACACTAACACTAGTGCGAAAAGTGGTTTTTCAACACTAACACAAATGCGAAAAGTGGTTTTTTCCACACTAATACAAGTGCAAAATTGGTTTCCTGCACCAACACAAGTGCGAAAAGTGGTTTTTCAACACTAACACAAGTGCGAAAAGTGGTTTTTCAACATTAACACAAGTGCGAAAAGTGGTTTTTCAACACTAACACAAGTGCGAAATGTGGTTTTTCCACACTAATACAAGTGCAAAAGTGGTTTCCTGCACCAACACAGGTGCGAAAAGTGGTTTTTCAACACTAACACAAGTGCGAAAAGTGGTTTTTCAACACTATCACAAGTGCGAAAAGTGGTTTTTCAACACTATCACAAGTGCAAAAAGTGATTTTTCCACAGTAATACAAGTGCAAAAGTGGTTTCCTGTACCAACACAAGTGGGAAAAGTGGATTTTCAACACTAACACAAGTGCGAAAAGTGGGTTTTCAACACTAACACAAGTGCGAAAAGTGGTTTCCTTCACTAACACAAGTGCGAAAAGTGGTTTTTGAACACTAACACAAGTGCAAAAAGTGGTTTTTCAACACTAACACAGTTGCGAAAAGTGGTTTTTCCACACTAATACAAGTGCAAAAGTGGTTTCCTGCACAAACACAAGTGCGAAAAGTGGTTTTTCAACACTAACACAAGTGCGAAAAGTGGTTTTTCAACACTATCACAAGTGCAAAAAGTGTTTTTTCCACACTAATACAAGTGCAAAAGCGGTTTCCTGCACCAACACAAGTGGGAAAAGTGGATTTTCAACACTAACACAAGTGCGAAAAGTGGGTTTTCAACACTAACACAAGTGCGAAAAGTGGGTTTTCAACACTATCACAAGTGCAAAAGTGGTTTCCTGCACCAACACAAGTGCGAAAAGTGGTTTTTCAACACTAACACAAGTGCGAAATGTGGTTTTTCAACACTATCACAAGTGAAAAAAGTGTTTTTTCCACACTAATACAAGTGCAAAAGTGGTTTCCTGCACTAACACAAGTGCGAAAAGTGGTTTTTCAACACTAACACAAGTGCGAAAAGTGGTTTTTCAACACTATCACAAGTGCAAAAAGTGTTTTTTCCACACTAATACAAGTGCAAAAGTGGTTTCCTGCACCAACACAAGTGCGAAAAGTGGTTTCCTTCACTAACACAAGTGCAAAAAGTGGTTTTTCAACACTAACACAAGTGCGAAAAGTGGGTTTTCAACACTAACACAAGTGCGAAAAGTGGTTTTTCCACACTAATACAAGTGCAAAAGTGGTTTCCTGCACCAACACAAGTGCGAAAAGTGGTTTTCCAACACTAACACAAGTGCGAAAAGTGGTTTTTCAACACTATCACAAGTGCAAAAAGTGTTTTTTCCACACTAATACAAGTGCAAAAGTGGTTTCCTGCACCAACACAAGTGCGAAAATTGGATTTTCAACACTAACACAAGTGCGAAAAGTGGGTTTTCAACACTAACACAAGTGCGAAAAGTGGTTTCCTTCACTAACACAAGTGCGAAAAGTGGTTTTTCAAAACTAACACAAGTGCGAAAAGTGGTTTTTCAACACTATCACAAGTGCAAAAAGTGTTTTTTCCACACTAATACAAGTGCAAAAGTGGTTTCCTGCACCAACACAAGTGCGAAAAGTGGTTTTTCAACACTAACACAAGTGCGAAAAGTGGTTTTTCAACACTAACACAAGTGCAAAAAGTGGTTTTTTCCACACTAATACAAGTGCAAAATTGGTTTCCTGCACCAACACAAGTGCGAAAAGTGGTTTTTCAACACTAACACAAGTGCGAAAAGTGGTTTTTCAACACTAACACAAGTGCAAAAAGTGGTTTTTCAACACTAACACAAGTGCGAAAAGTGGTTTTTCCACACTAATACAAGTGCAAAAGTGGTTTCCTGCACCAACACAGGTGCGAAAAGTGTTTTTTCAACACTAACACAAGTTCGAAAAGTGGTTTTTCAACACTATCACAAGTGCGAAAAGTGGTTTTTCAACACTATCACAAGTGCAAAAAGTGTTTTTTCCACACTAATACAAGTGCAAAGGTGGTTTCCTGCACCAACACAAGTGCAAAAAGTGGTTTTTCAAAACTAACACAAGTGCGAAAGGTGGTTTTTCAACACTATCACAAGTGCAAAAAGTGTTTTTTCCACACTAATACAAGTGCAAAAGTGGTTTCCTGCACCAACACAAGTGGGAAAAGTGGATTTTCAACACTAACACAAGTGCAAAAAGTGGGTTTTCAACACTAACACAAGTGCGAAAAGTGGTTTTTCAACACTATCGCAAGTGCAAAAGTGGTTTCCTGCACCAACACAAGTGCGAAAAGTGGTTTTTCAACACTAACACAAGTGCGAAAAGTGGTTTTTCAACACTATCACAAGTGCAAAAAGTGTTTTTTCCACACTAATACAAGTGCAAAAGTGGTTTCCTGCACCAACACAAGTGCGAAAAGTGGTTTTTCAACACTAACACAAGTGCGAAAAGTGGTTTTTCAACACTAACACAAGTGCGAAAAGTGGTTTTTCCACACTAATACAAGTGCAAAAGTGGTTTCCTGCACCAACCCAAGTGCCAAAAGTGGCTTCCTGCACCAACCCAAGTGCCAAAAGTGGTTTTTCAACACTAACACAAGTGCGAAAAGTGGTTTTTCCACACTAATACAAGTGCAAAAGTGGTTTCCTGCACCAACACAAGTGCGAAAAGTGGTTTTTCAACACTAACACAAGTGCGAAAAGTGGTTTTTCAACACTATCACAAGTGCAAAAAGTGTTTTTCCACACTAATACAAGTGCAAAAGTGGTTTCCTGCACGAACACAAGTGCGAAAAGTGGTATTTCAACACTAACACAAGTGCGAAAAGTGGTTTTTCAACACTATTACAAGTGCAAAAAGTGTTTTTTCCACACTAATACAAGTGCAAAAGTGGTTTCCTGCACCAACACAAGTGCGAAAAGTGGATTTTCAACACTAACACAAGTGCGAAAAGTGGGTTTTCAACACTAACACAAGTGCGAAAAGTGGGTTTTCAACACTAACACAAGTGCGAAAATTGGTTTTTCAACACTAACACAAGTGCGAAAAGTGGTTTTTCCACACTAATACAAGTGCAAAAGTGGTTTCCTGCACCAACACAGGTGCGAAAAGTGGTTTTTCAACACTAACACAAGTGCGAAAAGTGGTTTTTCAACACTATCACAAGTGCAAAAAGTGTTTTTTCCACACTAATACAAGTGCAAAAGTGGTTTCCTGCACCAACACAAGTGCGAAAAGTGGTTTTTCAACACTAACACTAGTGCGAAAAGTGGTTTTTCAACACTAACACAAGTGCGAAAAGTGGTTTTTTCCACACTAATACAAGTGCAAAATTGGTTTCCTGCACCAACACAAGTGCGAAAAGTGGTTTTTCAACACTAACACAAGTGCGAAAAGTGGTTTTTCAACACTAACACAAGTGCGAAAAGTGGTTTTTCAACACTAACACAAGTGCGAAAAGTGGTTTTTCCACACTAATACAAGTGCAAAAGTGGTTTCCTGCACCAACACAGGTGCGAAAAGTGGTTTTTCAACACTAACACAAGTGCGAAAAGTGGTTTTTCAACACTATCACAAGTGCGAAAAGTGGTTTATCAACACTATCACAAGTGCAAAAAGTGATTTTTCCACAGTAATACAAGTGCAAAAGTGGTTTCCTGTACCAACACAAGTGGGAAAAGTGGATTTTCAACACTAACACAAGTGCGAAAAGTGGGTTTTCAACACTAACACAAGTGCGAAAAGTGGTTTCCTTCACTAACACAAGTGCGAAAAGTGGTTTTTGAACACTAACACAAGTGCAAAAAGTGGTTTTTCAACACTAACACAGTTGCGAAAAGTGGTTTTTCCACACTAATACAAGTGCAAAAGTGGTTTCCTGCACAAACACAAGTGCGAAATGTGGTTTTTCAACACTAACACAAGTGCGAAAAGTGGTTTTTCAACACTATCACAAGTGCAAAAAGTGTTTTTTCCACACTAATACAAGTGCAAAAGCGGTTTCCTGCACCAACACAAGTGGGAAAAGTGGATTTTCAACACTAACACAAGTGCGAAAAGTGGGTTTTCAACACTAACACAAGTGCGAAAAGTGGGTTTTCAACACTATCACAAGTGCAAAAGTGGTTTCCTGCACCAACACAAGTGCGAAAAGTGGTTTTTCAACACTAACACACGTGCGAAATGTGGTTTTTCAACACTATCACAAGTGAAAAAAGTGTTTTTTCCACACTAATACAAGTGCAAAAGTGGTTTCCTGCACTAACACAAGTGCGAAAAGTGGTTTTTCAACACTAACACAAGTGCGAAAAGTGGTTTTTCAACACTATCACAAGTGCAAAAAGTGTTTTTTCCACACTAATACAAGTGCAAAAGTGGTTTCCTGCACCAACACAAGTGCGAAAAGTGGTTTCCTTCACTAACACAAGTGCAAAAAGTTGTTTTTCAACACTAACACAAGTGCGAAAAGTGGGTTTTCAACACTAACACAAGTGCGAAAAGTGGTTTTTCCACACTAATACAAGTGCAAAAGTGGTTTCCTGCACCAACACAAGTGCGAAAAGTGGTTTTCCAACACTAACACAAGTGCGAAAAGTGGTTTTTCAACACTATCACAAGTGCAAAAAGTGTTTTTTCCACACTAATACAAGTGCAAAAGTGGTTTCCTGCACCAACACAAGTGCGAAAATTGGATTTTCAACACTAACACAAGTGCGAAAAGTGGGTTTTCAACACTAACACAAGTGCGAAAAGTGGTTTCCTTCACTAACACAAGTGCGAAAAGTGGTTTTTCAAAACTAACACAAGTGCGAAAAGTGGTTTTTCAACACTATCATAAGTGCAAAAAGTGTTTTTTCCACACTAATACAAGTGCAAAAGTGGTTTCCTGCACCAACACAAGTGCGAAAAGTGGTTTTTCAACACTAACACAAGTGCGAAAAGTGGTTTTTCAACACTAACACAAGTGCGAAAAGTGGTTTTTTCCACACTAATACAAGTGCAAAATTGGTTTCCTGCACCAACACAAGTGCGAAAAGTGGTTTTTCAACACTAACACAAGTGCGAAAAGTGGTTTTTCAACACTAACACAAGTGCAAAAAGTGGTTTTTCAACACTAACACAAGTGCGAAAATTGGTTTTTCAACACTAACACAAGTGCGAAAAGTGGTTTTTCCACACTAATACAAGTGCAAAAGTGGTTTCCTGCACCAACACAAGTGCGAAAAGTGGTTTTTCAACACTAACACAAGTGCGAAAAGTGGTTTTTCAACACTAACACAAGTGCAAAAAGTGGTTTTTTCCACACTAATACAAGTGCAAAATTGGTTTCCTGCACCAACACAAATGCGAAAAGTGGTTTTTCAACACTAACACAAGTGCGAAAAGTGGTTTTTCAACACTAACACAAGTGCAAAAAGTGGTTTTTCAACACTAACACAAGTGCGAAAAGTGGTTTTTCCACACTAATACAAGTGCAAAAGTGGTTTCCTGCACCAACACAGGTGCGAAAAGTGTTTTTTCAACACTAACACAAGTTCGAAAAGTGGTTTTTCAACACTATCACAAGTGCGAAAAGTGGTTTTTCAACACTATCACAAGTGCAAAAAGTGTTTTTTCCACACTAATACAAGTGCAAAGGTGGTTTCCTGCACCAACACAAGTGCAAAAAGTGGTTTTTCAAAACTAACACAAGTGCGAAAGGTGGTTTTTCAACACTATCACAAGTGCAAAAAGTGTTTTTTCCACACTAATACAAGTGCAAAAGTGGTTTCCTGCACCAACACAAGTGGGAAAAGTGGATTTTCAACACTAACACAAGTGCAAAAAGTGGGTTTTCAACACTAACACAAGTGCGAAAAGTGGTTTTTCAACACTATCGCAAGTGCAAAAGTGGTTTCCTGCACCAACACAAGTGCGAAAAGTGGTTTTTCAACACTAACACAAGTGCGAAAAGTGGTTTTTCAACACTATCACAAGTGCAAAAAGTGTTTTTTCCACACTAATACAAGTGCAAAAGTGGTTTCCTGCACCAACACAAGTGCGAAAAGTGGTTTTTCAACACTAACACAAGTGCGAAAAGTGGTTTTTCAACACTAACACAAGTGCGAAAAGTGGTTTTTCCACACTAATACAAGTGCAAAAGTGGTTTCCTGCACCAACCCAAGTGCCAAAAGTGGCTTCCTGCACCAACCCAAGTGCCAAAAGTGGTTTTTCAACACTAACACAAGTGCGAAAAGTGGTTTTTCCACACTAATACAAGTGCAAAAGTGGTTTCCTGCACCAACACAAGTGCGAAAAGTGGTTTTTCAACACTAACACAAGTGCGAAAAGTGGTTTTTCAACACTATCACAAGTGCAAAAAGTGTTTTTCCACACTAATACAAGTGCAAAAGTGGTTTCCTGCACGAACACAAGTGCGAAAAGTGGTTTTTCAACACTAACACAAGTGCGAAAAGTGGTTTTTCAACACTATTACAAGTGCAAAAAGTGTTTTTTCCACACTAATACAAGTGCAAAAGTGGTTTCCTGCACCAACACAAGTGCGAAAAGTGGATTTTCAACACTAACACAAGTGCGAAAAGTGGGTTTTCAACACTAACACAAGTGCGAAAAGTGGGTTTTCAACACTAACACAAGTGCGAAAATTGGTTTTTCAACACTAACACAAGTGCGAAAAGTGGTTTTTCCACACTAATACAAGTGCAAAAGTGGTTTCCTGCACCAACACAGGTGCGAAAAGTGGTTTTTCAACACTAACACAAGTGCGAAAAGTGGTTTTTCAACACTATCACAAGTGCAAAAAGTGTTTTTTCCACACTAATACAAGTGCAAAAGTGGTTTCCTGCACCAACACAAGTGCGAAAAGTGGTTTTTCAACACTAACACTAGTGCGAAAAGTGGTTTTTCAACACTAACACAAGTGCGAAAAGTGGTTTTTTCCACACTAATACAAGTGCAAAATTGGTTTCCTGCACCAACACAAGTGCGAAAAGTGGTTTTTCAACACTAACACAAGTGCGAAAAGTGGTTTTTCAACACTAACACAAGTGCGAAAAGTGGTTTTTCAACACTAACACAAGTGCGAAAAGTGGTTTTTCCACACTAATACAAGTGCAAAAGTGGTTTCCTGCACCAACACAGGTGCGAAAAGTGGTTTTTCAACACTAACACAAGTGCGAAAAGTGGTTTTTCAACACTATCACAAGTGCGAAAAGTGGTTTTTCAACACTATCACAAGTGCAAAAAGTGATTTTTCCACAGTAATACAAGTGCAAAAGTGGTTTCCTGTACCAACACAAGTGGGAAAAGTGGATTTTCAACACTAACACAAGTGCGAAAAGTGGGTTTTCAACACTAACACAAGTGCGAAAAGTGGTTTCCTTCACTAACACAAGTGCGAAAAGTGGTTTTTGAACACTAACACAAGTGCAAAAAGTGGTTTTTCAACACTAACACAGTTGCGAAAAGTGGTTTTTCCACACTAATACAAGTGCAAAAGTGGTTTCCTGCACAAACACAAGTGCGAAATGTGGTTTTTCAACACTAACACAAGTGCGAAAAGTGGTTTTTCAACACTATCACAAGTGCAAAAAGTGTTTTTTCCACACTAATACAAGTGCAAAAGCGGTTTCCTGCACCAACACAAGTGGGAAAAGTGGATTTTCAACACTAACACAAGTGCGAAAAGTGGGTTTTCAACACTAACACAAGTGCGAAAAGTGGGTTTTCAACACTATCACAAGTGCAAAAGTGGTTTCCTGCACCAACACAAGTGCGAAAAGTGGTTTTTCAACACTAACACAAGTGCGAAATGTGGTTTTTCAACACTATCACAAGTGAAAAAAGTGTTTTTTCCACACTAATACAAGTGCAAAAGTGGTTTCCTGCACTAACACAAGTGCGAAAAGTGGTTTTTCAACACTAACACAAGTGCGAAAAGTGGTTTTTCAACACTATCACAAGTGCAAAAAGTGTTTTTTCCACACTAATACAAGTGCAAAAGTGGTTTCCTGCACCAACACAAGTGCGAAAAGTGGTTTCCTTCACTAACACAAGTGCAAAAAGTTGTTTTTCAACACTAACACAAGTGCGAAAAGTGGGTTTTCAACACTAACACAAGTGCGAAAAGTGGTTTTTCCACACTAATACAAGTGCAAAAGTGGTTTACTGCACCAACACAAGTGCGAAAAGTGGTTTTCCAACACTAACACAAGTGCGAAAAGTGGTTTTTCAACACTATCACAAGTGCAAAAAGTGTTTTTTCCACACTAATACAAGTGCAAAAGTGGTTTCCTGCACCAACACAAGTGCGAAAATTGGATTTTCAACACTAACACAAGTGCGAAAAGTGGGTTTTCAACACTAACACAAGTGCGAAAAGTGGTTTCCTTCACTAACACAAGTGCGAAAAGTGGTTTTTCAAAACTAACACAAGTGCGAAAAGTGGTTTTTCAACACTATCATAAGTGCAAAAAGTGTTTTTTCCACACTAATACAAGTGCAAAAGTGGTTTCCTGCACCAACACAAGTGCGAAAAGTGGTTTTTCAACACTAACACAAGTGCGAAAAGTGGTTTTTCAACACTAACACAAGTGCGAAAAGTGGTTTTTTCCACACTAATACAAGTGCAAAATTGGTTTCCTGCACCAACACAAGTGCGAAAAGTGGTTTTTCAACACTAACACAAGTGCGAAAAGTCGTTTTTCAACACTAACACAAGTGCAAAAAGTGGTTTTTCAACACTAACACAAGTGCGAAAAGTGGTTTTACCACACTAATACAAGTGCAAAAGTGGTTTCCTGCACCAACACAGGTGCGAAAAGTGTTTTTTCAACACTAACACAAGTGCGAAAAGTGGTTTTTCAACACTATCACAAGTGCGAAAAGTGGTTTTTCAACACTATCACAAGTGCAAAAAGTGTTTTTTCCACACTAATACAAGTGCAAAGGTGGTTTCCTGCACCAACACAAGTGCAAAAAGTGGTTTTTCAACACTAACACAAGTGCGAAAGGTGGTTTTTCAACACTATCACAAGTGCAAAAAGTGTTTTTTCCACACTAATACAAGTGCAAAAGTGGTTTCCTGCACCAACACAAGTGGGAAAAGTGGATTTTCAACACTAACACAAGTGCAAAAAGTGGGTTTTCAACACTAACACAAGTGCGAAAAGTGGTTTTTCAACACTATCGCAAGTGCAAAAGTGGTTTCCTGCACCAACACAAGTGCGAAAAGTGGTTTTTCAACACTAACACAAGTGCGAAAAGTGGTTTTTCAACACTATCACAAGTGCAAAAAGTGTTTTTTCCACACTAATACAAGTGCAAAAGTGGTTTCCTGCACCAACACAAGTGCGAAAAGTGGTTTTTCAACACTAACACAAGTGCGAAAAGTGGTTTTTCCACACTAATACAAGTGCAAAAGTGGTTTCCTGCACCAACCCAAGTGCCAAAAGTGGCTTCCTGCACCAACCCAAGTGCCAAAAGTGGTTTTCAACACTAACACAAGTGCGAAAAGTGGTTTTTCCACACTAATACAAGTGCAAAAGTGGTTTCCTGCACCAACACAAGTGCGAAAAGTGGTTTTTCAACACTAACACAAGTGCGAAAAGTGGTTTTTCAACACTATCACAAGTGCAAAAAGTGTTTTTTCCACACTAATACAAGTGCAAAAGTGGTTTCCTGCACGAACACAAGTGCGAAAAGTGGTTTTTCAACACTAACACAAGTGCGAAAAGTGGTTTTTCAACACTATTACAAGTGCAAAAAGTGTTTTTTCCACACTAATACAAGTGCAAAAGTGGTTTCCTGCACCAACACAAGTGGGAAAAGTGGATTTTCAACACTAACACAAGTGCAAAAAGTGGGTTTTCAACACTAACACAAGTGCGAAAAGTGGTTTTTCAACACTATCGCAAGTGCAAAAGTGGTTTCCTGCACCAACACAAGTGCGAAAAGTGGTTTTTCAACACTAACACAAGTGCGAAAAGTGGTTTTTCAACACTATCACAAGTGCAAAAAGTGTTTTTTCCACACTAATACAAGTGCAAAAGTGGTTTCCTGCACCAACACAAGTGCGAAAAGTGGTTTTTCAACACTAACACAAGTGCGAAAAGTGGTTTTTCCACACTAATATAAGTGCAAAAGTGGTTTCCTGCACCAACCCAAGTGCCAAAAGTGGCTTCCTGCACCAACCCAAGTGCCAAAAGTGGTTTTTCAACACTAACACAAGTGCGAAAAGTGGTTTTTCCACACTAATACAAGTGCAAAAGTGGTTTCCTGCACCAACACAAGTGCGAAAAGTGGTTTTTCAACACTAACACAAGTGCGAAAAGTGGTTTTTCAACACTATCACAAGTGCAAAAAGTGTTTTTTCCACACTAATACAAGTGCAAAAGTGGTTTCCTGCACGAACACAAGTGCGAAAAGTGGTTTTTCAACACTAACACAAGTGCGAAAAGTGGTTTTTCAACACTATTACAAGTGCAAAAAGTGTTTTTTCCACACTAATACAAGTGCAAAAGTGGTTTCCTGCACCAACACAAGTGCGAAAAGTGGATTTTCAACACTAACACAAGTGCGAAAAGTGGGTTTTCAACACTAACACAAGTGCGAAAAGTGGGTTTTCAACACTAACACAAGTGCGAAAATTGGTTTTTCAACACTAACACAAGTGCGAAAAGTGGTTTTTCCACACTAATACAAGTGCAAAAGTGGTTTCCTGCACCAACACAGGTGCGAAAAGTGGTTTTTCAACACTAACACAAGTGCGAAAAGTGGTTTTTCAACACTATCACAAGTGCAAAAAGTGTTTTTTCCACACTAATACAAGTGCAAAAGTGGTTTCCTGCACCAACACAAGTGCGAAAAGTGGTTTTTCAACACTAACACTAGTGCGAAAAGTGGTTTTTCAACACTAACACAAGTGCGAAAAGTGGTTTTTTCCACACTAATACAAGTGCAAAATTGGTTTCCTGCACCAACACAAGTGCGAAAAGTGGTTTTTCAACACTAACACAAGTGCGAAAAGTGGTTTTTCAACACTAACACAAGTGCGAAAAGTGGTTTTTCAACACTAACACAAGTGCGAAAAGTGGTTTTTCAACACTAACACAAGTGCGAAAAGTGGTTTTTCCACACTAATACAAGTGCAAAAGTGGTTTCCTGCACCAACACAGGTGCGAAAAGTGGTTTTTCAACACTAACACAAGTGCGAAAAGTGGTTTTTCAACACTATCACAAGTGCGAAAAGTGGTTTTTCAACACTATCGCAAGTGCAAAAAGTGATTTTTCCACAGTAATACAAGTGCAAAAGTGGTTTCCTGCACCAACACAAGTGGGAAAAGTGGATTTTCAACACTAACACAAGTGCGAAAAGTGGGTTTTCAACACTAACACAAGTGCGAAAAGTGGTTTCCTTCACTAACACAAGTGCGAAAAGTGGTTTTTGAACACTAACACAAGTGCAAAAAGTGGTTTTTCAACAATAACACAGTTGCGAAAAGTGGTTTTTCCACACTAATACAAGTGCAAAAGTGGTTTCCTGCACAAACACAAGTGCGAAAAGTGGTTTTTCAACACTAACACAAGTGCGAAAAGTGGTTTTTCAACACTATCACAAGTGCAAAAAGTGTTTTTTCCACACTAATACAAGTGCAAAAGTGGTTTCCTGCACCAACACAAGTGGGAAAAGTGGTTTCCTGCACCAACACAAGTGCGAAAAGTGGTTTTTCAACACTAACACAAGTGCGAAAAGTGGTTTTTCAACACTATCACAAGTGCAAAAAGGGTTTTTTCCACACTAATACAAGTGCAAAAGTGGTTTCCTGCACTAACACAAGTGCGAAAAGTGGTTTTTCAACACTAACACAAATGCGAAAAGTGGTTTTTCAACACTATCACAAGTGCAAAAAGTGTTTTTTCAACACTAATACAAGTGCAAAAGTGGTTTCCTGCACCAACACAAGTGCGAAAAGTGGATTTTCAACACTAACACAAGTGCGAAAAGTGGGTTTTCAACACTAACACAAGTGCGAAAAGTGGTTTCCTTCACTAACACAAGTGCGAAAAGTGGTTTTTCAACACTAACACAAGTGCGAAAAGTGGGTTTTCAACACTAACACAAGTGCGAAAAGTGGTTTTTCCACACTAATACAAGTGCAAAAGTGGTTTCCTGCACGAACACAAGTGCGAAAAGTGGTTTTTCAACACTAACACAAGTGCGAAAAGTGGTTTTTCAACACTATTACAAGTGCAAAAAGTGTTTTTTCCACACTAATACAAGTGCAAAAGTGGTTTCCTGCACCAACACAAGTGGGAAAAGTGGATTTTCAACACTAACACAAGTGCAAAAAGTGGGTTTTCAACACTAACACAAGTGCGAAAAGTGGTTTTTCAACACTATCGCAAGTGCAAAAGTGGTTTCCTGCACCAACACAAGTGCGAAAAGTGGTTTTTCAACACTAACACAAGTGCGAAAAGTGGTTTTTCAACACTATCACAAGTGCAAAAAGTGTTTTTTCCACACTAATACAAGTGCAAAAGTGGTTTCCTGCACCAACACAAGTGCGAAAAGTGGTTTTTCAACACTAACACAAGTGCGAAAAGTGGTTTTTCCACACTAATACAAGTGCAAAAGTGGTTTCCTGCACCAACCCAAGTGCCAAAAGTGGCTTCCTGCACCAACCCAAGTGCCAAAAGTGGTTTTTCAACACTAACACAAGTGCGAAAAGTGGTTTTTCCACACTAATACAAGTGCAAAAGTGGTTTCCTGCACCAACACAAGTGCGAAAAGTGGTTTTTCAACACTAACACAAGTGCGAAAAGTGGTTTTTCAACACTATCACAAGTGCAAAAAGTGTTTTTTCCACACTAATACAAGTGCAAAAGTGGTTTCCTGCACGAACACAAGTGCGAAAAGTGGTTTTTCAACACTAACACAAGTGCGAAAAGTGGTTTTTCAACACTATTACAAGTGCAAAAAGTGTTTTTTCCACACTAATACAAGTGCAAAAGTGGTTTCCTGCACCAACACAAGTGCGAAAAGTGGATTTTCAACACTAACACAAGTGCGAAAAGTGGGTTTTCAACACTAACACAAGTGCGAAAAGTGGGTTTTCAACACTAACACAAGTGCGAAAATTGGTTTTTCAACACTAACACAAGTGCGAAAAGTAGTTTTTCCACACTAATACAAGTGCAAAAGTGGTTTCCTGCACCAACACAGGTGCGAAAAGTGGTTTTTCAACACTAACACAAGTGCGAAAAGTGGTTTTTCAACACTATCACAAGTGCAAAAAGTGTTTTTTCCACACTAATACAAGTGCAAAAGTGGTTTCCTGCACCAACACAAGTGCGAAAAGTGGTTTTTCAACACTAACACTAGTGCGAAAAGTGGTTTTTCAACACTAACACAAGTGCGAAAAGTGGTTTTTTCCACACTAATACAAGTGCAAAATTGGTTTCCTGCACCAACACAAGTGCGAAAAGTGGTTTTTCAACACTAACACAAGTGCGAAAAGTGGTTTTTCAACACTAACACAAGTGCGAAAAGTGGTTTTTCAACACTAACACAAGTGCGAAAAGTGGTTTTTCCACACTAATACAAGTGCAAAAGTGGTTTCCTGCACCAACACAGGTGCGAAAAGTGGTTTTTCAACACTAACACAAGTGCGAAAAGTGGTTTTTCAACACTATCACAAGTGCGAAAAGTGGTTTTTCAACACTATCACAAGTGCAAAAAGTGATTTTTCCACAGTAATACAAGTGCAAAAGTGGTTTCCTGCACCAACACAAGTGGGAAAAGTGGATTTTCAACACTAACACAAGTGCGAAAAGTGGGTTTTCAACACTAACACAAGTGCGAAAAGTGGTTTCCTTCACTAACACAAGTGCGAAAAGTGGTTTTTGAACACTAACACAAGTGCAAAAAGTGGTTTTTCAACAATAACACAGTTGCGAAAAGTGGTTTTTCCACACTAATACAAGTGCAAAAGTGGTTTCCTGCACAAACACAAGTGCGAAAAGTGGTTTTTCAACACTAACACAAGTGCGAAAAGTGGTTTTTCAACACTATCACAAGTGCAAAAAGTGTTTTTCCACACTAATACAAGTGCAAAAGTGGTTTCCTGCACGAACACAAGTGCGAAAAGTGGTTTTTCAACACTAACACAAGTGCGAAAAGTGGTTTTTCAACACTATTACAAGTGCAAAAAGTGTTTTTTCCACACTAATACAAGTGCAAAAGTGGTTTCCTGCACCAACACAAGTGCGAAAAGTGGATTTTCAACACTAACACAAGTGCGAAAAGTGGGTTTTCAACACTAACACAAGTGCGAAAAGTGGGTTTTCAACACTAACACAAGTGCGAAAATTGGTTTTTCAACACTAACACAAGTGCGAAAAGTGGTTTTTCCACACTAATACAAGTGCAAAAGTGGTTTCCTGCACCAACACAGGTGCGAAAAGTGGTTTTTCAACACTAACACAAGTGCGAAAAGTGGTTTTTCAACACTATCACAAGTGCAAAAAGTGTTTTTTCCACACTAATACAAGTGCAAAAGTGGTTTCCTGCACCAACACAAGTGCGAAAAGTGGTTTTTCAACACTAACACTAGTGCGAAAAGTGGTTTTTCAACACTAACACAAGTGCGAAAAGTGGTTTTTTCCACACTAATACAAGTGCAAAATTGGTTTCCTGCACCAACACAAGTGCGAAAAGTGGTTTTTCAACACTAACACAAGTGCGAAAAGTGGTTTTTCAACACTAACACAAGTGCGAAAAGTGGTTTTTCAACACTAACACAAGTGCGAAAAGTGGTTTTTCCACACTAATACAAGTGCAAAAGTGGTTTCCTGCACCAACACAGGTGCGAAAAGTGGTTTTTCAACACTAACACAAGTGCGAAAAGTGGTTTTTCAACACTATCACAAGTGCGAAAAGTGGTTTTTCAACACTATCACAAGTGCAAAAAGTGATTTTTCCACAGTAATACAAGTGCAAAAGTGGTTTCCTGTACCAACACAAGTGGGAAAAGTGGATTTTCAACACTAACACAAGTGCGAAAAGTGGGTTTTCAACACTAACACAAGTGCGAAAAGTGGTTTCCTTCACTAACACAAGTGCGAAAAGTGGTTTTTGAACACTAACACAAGTGCAAAAAGTGGTTTTTCAACACTAACACAGTTGCGAAAAGTGGTTTTTCCACACTAATACAAGTGCAAAAGTGGTTTCCTGCACAAACACAAGTGCGAAATGTGGTTTTTCAACACTAACACAAGTGCGAAAAGTGGTTTTTCAACACTATCACAAGTGCAAAAAGTGTTTTTTCCACACTAATACAAGTGCAAAAGCGGTTTCCTGCACCAACACAAGTGGGAAAAGTGGATTTTCAACACTAACACAAGTGCGAAAAGTGGGTTTTCAACACTAACACAAGTGCGAAAAGTGGGTTTTCAACAATATCACAAGTGCAAAAGTGGTTTCCTGCACCAACACAAGTGCGAAAAGTGGTTTTTCAACACTAACACAAGTGCGAAATGTGGTTTTTCAACACTATCACAAGTGAAAAAAGTGTTTTTTCCACACTAATACAAGTGCAAAAGTGGTTTCCTGCACTAACACAAGTGCGAAAAGTGGTTTTTCAACACTAACACAAGTGCGAAAAGTGGTTTTTCAACACTATCACAAGTGCAAAAAGTGTTTTTTCCACACTAATACAAGTGCAAAAGTGGTTTCCTGCACCAACACAAGTGCGAAAAGTGGTTTCCTTCACTAACACAAGTGCAAAAAGTTGTTTTTCAACACTAACACAAGTGCGAAAAGTGGGTTTTCAACACTAACACAAGTGCGAAAAGTGGTTTTTCCACACTAATACAAGTGCAAAAGTGGTTTCCTGCACCAACACAAGTGCGAAAAGTGGTTTTCCAACACTAACACAAGTGCGAAAAGTGGTTTTTCAACACTATCACAAGTGCAAAAAGTGTTTTTTCCACACTAATACAAGTGCAAAAGTGGTTTCCTGCACCAACACAAGTGCGAAAATTGGATTTTCAACACTAACACAAGTGCGAAAAGTGGGTTTTCAACACTAACACAAGTGCGAAAAGTGGTTTCCTTCACTAACACAAGTGTGAAAAGTGGTTTTTCAAAACTAACACAAGTGCGAAAAGTGGTTTTTCAACACTATCACAAGTGCAAAAAGTGTTTTTTCCACACTAATACAAGTGCAAAAGCGGTTTCCTGCACCAACACAAGTGGGAAAAGTGGATTTTCAACACTAACACAAGTGCGAAAAGTGGGTTTTCAACACTAACACAAGTGCGAAAAGTGGGTTTTCAACACTATCACAAGTGCAAAAGTGGTTTCCTGCACCAACACAAGTGCGAAAAGTGGTTTTTCAACACTAACACAAGTGCGAAATGTGGTTTTTCAACACTATCACAAGTGAAAAAAGTGTTTTTTCCACACTAATACAAGTGCAAAAGTGGTTTCCTGCACTAACACAAGTGCGAAAAGTGGTTTTTCAACACTAACACAAGTGCGAAAAGTGGTTTTTCAACACTATCACAAGTGCAAAAAGTGTTTTTTCCACACTAATACAAGTGCAAAAGTGGTTTCCTGCACCAACACAAGTGCGAAAAGTGGTTTCCTTCACTAACACAAGTGCAAAAAGTTGTTTTTCAACACTAACACAAGTGCGAAAAGTGGGTTTTCAACACTAACACAAGTGCGAAAAGTGGTTTTTCCACACTAATACAAGTGCAAAAGTGGTTTCCTGCACGAACACAAGTGCGAAAAGTGGTTTTTCAACACTAACACAAGTGCGAAAAGTGGTTTTTCAACACTATTACAAGTGCAAAAAGTGTTTTTTCCACACTAATACAAGTGCAAAAGTGGTTTCCTGCACCAACACAAGTGGGAAAAGTGGATTTTCAACACTAACACAAGTGCAAAAAGTGGGTTTTCAACACTAACACAAGTGCGAAAAGTGGTTTTTCAACACTATCGCAAGTGCAAAAGTGGTTTCCTGCACCAACACAAGTGCGAAAAGTGGTTTTTCAACACTAACACAAGTGCGAAAAGTGGTTTTTCAACACTATCACAAGTGCAAAAAGTGTTTTTTCCACACTAATACAAGTGCAAAAGTGGTTTCCTGCACCAACACAAGTGCGAAAAGTGGTTTTTCAACACTAACACAAGTGCGAAAAGTGGTTTTTCCACACTAATACAAGTGCAAAAGTGGTTTCCTGCACCAACCCAAGTGCCAAAAGTGGCTTCCTGCACCAACCCAAGTGCCAAAAGTGGTTTTTCAACACTAACACAAGTGCGAAAAGTGGTTTTTCCACACTAATACAAGTGCAAAAGTGGTTTCCTGCACCAACACAAGTGCGAAAAGTGGTTTTTCAACACTAACACAAGTGCGAAAAGTGGTTTTTCAACACTATCACAAGTGCAAAAAGTGTTTTTTCCACACTAATACAAGTGCAAAAGTGGTTTCCTGCACGAACACAAGTGCGAAAAGTGGTTTTTCAACACTAACACAAGTGCGAAAAGTGGTTTTTCAACACTATTACAAGTGCAAAAAGTGTTTTTTCCACACTAATACAAGTGCAAAAGTGGTTTCCTGCACCAACACAAGTGCGAAAAGTGGATTTTCAACACTAACACAAGTGCGAAAAGTGGGTTTTCAACACTAACACAAGTGCGAAAAGTGGGTTTTCAACACTAACACAAGTGCGAAAATTGGTTTTTCAACACTAACACAAGTGCGAAAAGTAGTTTTTCCACACTAATACAAGTGCAAAAGTGGTTTCCTGCACCAACACAGGTGCGAAAAGTGGTTTTTCAACACTAACACAAGTGCGAAAAGTGGTTTTTCAACACTATCACAAGTGCAAAAAGTGTTTTTTCCACACTAATACAAGTGCAAAAGTGGTTTCCTGCACCAACACAAGTGCGAAAAGTGGTTTTTCAACACTAACACTAGTGCGAAAAGTGGTTTTTCAACACTAACACAAGTGCGAAAAGTGGTTTTTTCCACACTAATACAAGTGCAAAATTGGTTTCCTGCACCAACACAAGTGCGAAAAGTGGTTTTTCAACACTAACACAAGTGCGAAAAGTGGTTTTTCAACACTAACACAAGTGCGAAAAGTGGTTTTTCAACACTAACACAAGTGCGAAAAGTGGTTTTTCAACACTAACACAAGTGCGAAAAGTGGTTTTTCCACACTAATACAAGTGCAAAAGTGGTTTCCTGCACCAACACAGGTGCGAAAAGTGGTTTTTCAACACTAACACAAGTGCGAAAAGTGGTTTTTCAACACTATCACAAGTGCGAAAAGTGGTTTTTCAACACTATCACAAGTGCAAAAAGTGATTTTTCCACAGTAATACAAGTGCAAAAGTGGTTTCCTGCACCAACACAAGTGGGAAAAGTGGATTTTCAACACTAACACAAGTGCGAAAAGTGGGTTTTCAACACTAACACAAGTGCGAAAAGTGGTTTCCTTCACTAACACAAGTGCGAAAAGTGGTTTTTGAACACTAACACAAGTGCAAAAAGTGGTTTTTCAACAATAACACAGTTGCGAAAAGTGGTTTTTCCACACTAATACAAGTGCAAAAGTGGTTTCCTGCACAAACACAAGTGCGAAAAGTGGTTTTTCAACACTAACACAAGTGCGAAAAGTGGTTTTTCAACACTATCACAAGTGCAAAAAGTGTTTTTCCACACTAATACAAGTGCAAAAGTGGTTTCCTGCACGAACACAAGTGCGAAAAGTGGTTTTTCAACACTAACACAAGTGCGAAAAGTGGTTTTTCAACACTATTACAAGTGCAAAAAGTGTTTTTTCCACACTAATACAAGTGCAAAAGTGGTTTCCTGCACCAACACAAGTGCGAAAAGTGGATTTTCAACACTAACACAAGTGCGAAAAGTGGGTTTTCAACACTAACACAAGTGCGAAAAGTGGGTTTTCAACACTAACACAAGTGCGAAAATTGGTTTTTCAACACTAACACAAGTGCGAAAAGTGGTTTTTCCACACTAATACAAGTGCAAAAGTGGTTTCCTGCACCAACACAGGTGCGAAAAGTGGTTTTTCAACACTAACACAAGTGCGAAAAGTGGTTTTTCAACACTATCACAAGTGCAAAAAGTGTTTTTTCCACACTAATACAAGTGCAAAAGTGGTTTCCTGCACCAACACAAGTGCGAAAAGTGGTTTTTCAACACTAACACTAGTGCGAAAAGTGGTTTTTCAACACTAACACAAGTGCGAAAAGTGGTTTTTTCCACACTAATACAAGTGCAAAATTGGTTTCCTGCACCAACACAAGTGCGAAAAGTGGTTTTTCAACACTAACACAAGTGCGAAAAGTGGTTTTTCAACACTAACACAAGTGCGAAAAGTGGTTTTTCAACACTAACACAAGTGCGAAAAGTGGTTTTTCCACACTAATACAAGTGCAAAAGTGGTTTCCTGCACCAACACAGGTGCGAAAAGTGGTTTTTCAACACTAACACAAGTGCGAAAAGTGGTTTTTCAACACTATCACAAGTGCGAAAAGTGGTTTTTCAACACTATCACAAGTGCAAAAAGTGATTTTTCCACAGTAATACAAGTGCAAAAGTGGTTTCCTGTACCAACACAAGTGGGAAAAGTGGATTTTCAACACTAACACAAGTGCGAAAAGTGGGTTTTCAACACTAACACAAGTGCGAAAAGTGGTTTCCTTCACTAACACAAGTGCGAAAAGTGGTTTTTGAACACTAACACAAGTGCAAAAAGTGGTTTTTCAACACTAACACAGTTGCGAAAAGTGGTTTTTCCACACTAATACAAGTGCAAAAGTGGTTTCCTGCACAAACACAAGTGCGAAATGTGGTTTTTCAACACTAACACAAGTGCGAAAAGTGGTTTTTCAACACTATCACAAGTGCAAAAAGTGTTTTTTCCACACTAATACAAGTGCAAAAGCGGTTTCCTGCACCAACACAAGTGGGAAAAGTGGATTTTCAACACTAACACAAGTGCGAAAAGTGGGTTTTCAACACTAACACAAGTGCGAAAAGTGGGTTTTCAACACTATCACAAGTGCAAAAGTGGTTTCCTGCACCAACACAAGTGCGAAAAGTGGTTTTTCAACACTAACACAAGTGCGAAATGTGGTTTTTCAACACTATCACAAGTGAAAAAAGTGTTTTTTCCACACTAATACAAGTGCAAAAGTGGTTTCCTGCACTAACACAAGTGCGAAAAGTGGTTTTTCAACACTAACACAAGTGCGAAAAGTGGTTTTTCAACACTATCACAAGTGCAAAAAGTGTTTTTTCCACACTAATACAAGTGCAAAAGTGGTTTCCTGCACCAACACAAGTGCGAAAAGTGGTTTCCTTCACTAACACAAGTGCAAAAAGTTGTTTTTCAACACTAACACAAGTGCGAAAAGTGGGTTTTCAACACTAACACAAGTGCGAAAAGTGGTTTTTCCACACTAATACAAGTGCAAAAGTGGTTTCCTGCACCAACACAAGTGCGAAAAGTGGTTTTCCAACACTAACACAAGTGCGAAAAGTGGTTTTTCAACACTATCACAAGTGCAAAAAGTGTTTTTTCCACACTAATACAAGTGCAAAAGTGGTTTCCTGCACCAACACAAGTGCGAAAATTGGATTTTCAACACTAACACAAGTGCGAAAAGTGGGTTTTCAACACTAACACAAGTGCGAAAAGTGGTTTCCTTCACTAACACAAGTGCGAAAAGTGGTTTTTCAAAACTAACACAAGTGCGAAAAGTGGTTTTTCAACACTATCATAAGTGCAAAAAGTGTTTTTTCCACACTAATACAAGTGCAAAAGTGGTTTCCTGCACCAACACAAGTGCGAAAAGTGGTTTTTCAACACTAACACAAGTGCGAAAAGTGGTTTTTCAACACTAACACAAGTGCGAAAAGTGATTTTTTCCACACTAATACAAGTGCAAAATTGGTTTCCTGCACCAACACAAGTGCGAAAAGTGGTTTTTCAACACTAACACAAGTGCGAAAAGTGGTTTTTCAACACTAACACAAGTGCAAAAAGTGGTTTTTCAACACTAACACAAGTGCGAAAAGTGGTTTTACCACACTAATACAAGTGCAAAAGTGGTTTCCTGCACCAACACAGGTGCGAAAAGTGTTTTTTCAACACTAACACAAGTGCGAAAAGTGGTTTTTCAACACTATCACAAGTGCGAAAAGTGGTTTTTCAACACTATCACAAGTGCAAAAAGTGTTTTTTCCACACTAATACAAGTGCAAAGGTGGTTTCCTGCACCAACACAAGTGCAAAAAGTGGTTTTTCAACACTAACACAAGTGCGAAAGGTGGTTTTTCAACACTATCACAAGTGCAAAAAGTGTTTTTTCCACACTAATACAAGTGCAAAAGTGGTTTCCTGCACCAACACAAGTGGGAAAAGTGGATTTTCAACACTAACACAAGTGCAAAAAGTGGGTTTTCAACACTAACACAAGTGCGAAAAGTGGTTTTTCAACACTATCGCAAGTGCAAAAGTGGTTTCCTGCACCAACACAAGTGCGAAAAGTGGTTTTTCAACACTAACACAAGTGCGAAAAGTGGTTTTTCAACACTATCACAAGTGCAAAAAGTGTTTTTTCCACACTAATACAAGTGCAAAAGTGGTTTCCTGCACCAACACAAGTGCGAAAAGTGGTTTTTCCACACTAATACAAGTGCAAAAGTGGTTTCCTGCACCAACCCAAGTGCCAAAAGTGGCTTCCTGCACCAACCCAAGTGCCAAAAGTGGTTTTCAACACTAACACAAGTGCGAAAAGTGGTTTTTCCACACTAATACAAGTGCAAAAGTGGTTTCCTGCACCAACACAAGTGCGAAAAGTGGTTTTTCAACACTAACACAAGTGCGAAAAGTGGTTTTTCAACACTATCACAAGTGCAAAAAGTGTTTTTTCCACACTAATACAAGTGCAAAAGTGGTTTCCTGCACGAACACAAGTGCGAAAAGTGGTTTTTCAACACTAACACAAGTGCGAAAAGTGGTTTTTCAACACTATTACAAGTGCAAAAAGTGTTTTTTCCACACTAATACAAGTGCAAAAGTGGTTTCCTGCACCAACACAAGTGGGAAAAGTGGATTTTCAACACTAACACAAGTGCAAAAAGTGGGTTTTCAACACTAACACAAGTGCGAAAAGTGGTTTTTCAACACTATCGCAAGTGCAAAAGTGGTTTCCTGCACCAACACAAGTGCGAAAAGTGGTTTTTCAACACTAACACAAGTGCCAAAAGTGGTTTTTCAACACTATCACAAGTGCAAAAAGTGTTTTTTCCACACTAATACAAGTGCAAAAGTGGTTTCCTGCACCAACACAAGTGCGAAAAGTGGTTTTTCAACACTAACACAAGTGCGAAAAGTGGTTTTTCCACACTAATACAAGTGCAAAAGTGGTTTCCTGCACCAACCCAAGTGCCAAAAGTGGCTTCCTGCACCAACCCAAGTGCCAAAAGTGGTTTTTCAACACTAACACAAGTGCGAAAAGTGGTTTTTCCACACTAATACAAGTGCAAAAGTGGTTTCCTGCACCAACACAAGGGCGAAAAGTGGTTTTTCAACACTAACACAAGTGCGAAAAGTGGTTTTTCAACACTATCACAAGTGCAAAAAGTGTTTTTTCCACACTAATACAAGTGCAAAAGTGGTTTCCTGCACGAACACAAGTGCGAAAAGTGGTTTTTCAACACTAACACAAGTGCGAAAAGTGGTTTTTCAACACTATTACAAGTGCAAAAAGTGTTTTTTCCACACTAATACAAGTGCAAAAGTGGTTTCCTGCACCAACACAAGTGCGAAAAGTGGATTTTCAACACTAACACAAGTGCGAAAAGTGGGTTTTCAACACTAACACAAGTGCGAAAAGTGGGTTTTCAACACTAACACAAGTGCGAAAATTGGTTTTTCAACACTAACACAAGTGCGAAAAGTGGTTTTTCCACACTAATACAAGTGCAAAAGTGGTTTCCTGCACCAACACAGGTGCGAAAAGTGGTTTTTCAACACTAACACAAGTGCGAAAAGTGGTTTTTCAACACTATCACAAGTGCAAAAAGTGTTTTTTCCACACTAATACAAGTGCAAAAGTGGTTTCCTGCACCAACACAAGTGCGAAAAGTGGTTTTTCAACACTAACACTAGTGCGAAAAGTGGTTTTTCAACACTAACACAAGTGCGAAAAGTGGTTTTTTCCACACTAATACAAGTGCAAAATTGGTTTCCTGCACCAACACAAGTGCGAAAAGTGGTTTTTCAACACTAACACAAGTGCGAAAAGTGGTTTTTCAACACTAACACAAGTGCGAAAAGTGGTTTTTCAACACTAACACAAGTGCGAAAAGTGGTTTTTCAACACTAACACAAGTGCGAAAAGTGGTTTTTCCACACTAATACAAGTGCAAAAGTGGTTTCCTGCACCAACACAGGTGCGAAAAGTGGTTTTTCAACACTAACACAAGTGCGAAAAGTGGTTTTTCAACACTATCACAAGTGCGAAAAGTGGTTTTTCAACACTATCGCAAGTGCAAAAAGTGATTTTTCCACAGTAATACAAGTGCAAAAGTGGTTTCCTGCACCAACACAAGTGGGAAAAGTGGATTTTCAACACTAACACAAGTGCGAAAAGTGGGTTTTCAACACTAACACAAGTGCGAAAATTGGTTTCCTTCACTAACACAAGTGCGAAAAGTGGTTTTTGAACACTAACACAAGTGCAAAAAGTGGTTTTTCAACAATAACACAGTTGCGAAAAGTGGTTTTTCCACACTAATACAAGTGCAAAAGTGGTTTCCTGCACAAACACAAGTGCGAAAAGTGGTTTTTCAACACTAACACAAGTGCGAAAAGTGGTTTTTCAACACTATCACAAGTGCAAAAAGTGTTTTTTCCACACTAATACAAGTGCAAAAGTGGTTTCCTGCACCAACACAAGTGGGAAAAGTGGTTTCCTGCACCAACACAAGTGCGAAAAGTGGTTTTTCAACACTAACACAAGTGCGAAAAGTGGTTTTTCAACACTATCACAAGTGCAAAAAGGGTTTTTTCCACACTAATACAAGTGCAAAAGTGGTTTCCTGCACTAACACAAGTGCGAAAAGTGGTTTTTCAACACTAACACAAATGCGAAAAGTGGTTTTTCAACACTATCACAAGTGCAAAAAGTGTTTTTTCAACACTAATACAAGTGCAAAAGTGGTTTCCTGCACCAACACAAGTGCGAAAAGTGGATTTTCAACACTAACACAAGTGCGAAAAGTGGGTTTTCAACACTAACACAAGTGCGAAAAGTGGTTTCCTTCACTAACACAAGTGCGAAAAGTGGTTTTTCAACACTAACACAAGTGCGAAAAGTGGGTTTTCAACACTAACACAAGTGCGAAAAGTGGTTTTTCCACACTAATACAAGTGCAAAAGTGGTTTCCTGCACGAACACAAGTGCGAAAAGTGGTTTTTCAACACTAACACAAGTGCGAAAAGTGGTTTTTCAACACTATTACAAGTGCAAAAAGTGTTTTTTCCACACTAATACAAGTGCAAAAGTGGTTTCCTGCACCAACACAAGTGGGAAAAGTGGATTTTCAACACTAACACAAGTGCAAAAAGTGGGTTTTCAACACTAACACAAGTGCGAAAAGTGGTTTTTCAACACTATCGCAAGTGCAAAAGTGGTTTCCTGCACCAACACAAGTGCGAAAAGTGGTTTTTCAACACTAACACAAGTGCGAAAAGTGGTTTTTCAACACTATCACAAGTGCAAAAAGTGTTTTTTCCACACTAATACAAGTGCAAAAGTGGTTTCCTGCACCAACACAAGTGCGAAAAGTGGTTTTTCAACACTAACACAAGTGCGAAAAGTGGTTTTTCCACACTAATACAAGTGCAAAAGTGGTTTCCTGCACCAACCCAAGTGCCAAAAGTGGCTTCCTGCACCAACCCAAGTGCCAAAAGTGGTTTTTCAACACTAACACAAGTGCGAAAAGTGGTTTTTCCACACTAATACAAGTGCAAAAGTGGTTTCCTGCACCAACACAAGTGCGAAAAGTGGTTTTTCAACACTAACACAAGTGCGAAAAGTGGTTTTTCAACACTATCACAAGTGCAAAAAGTGTTTTTTCCACACTAATACAAGTGCAAAAGTGGTTTCCTGCACGAACACAAGTGCGAAAAGTGGTTTTTCAACACTAACACAAGTGCGAAAAGTGGTTTTTCAACACTATTACAAGTGCAAAAAGTGTTTTTTCCACACTAATACAAGTGCAAAAGTGGTTTCCTGCACCAACACAAGTGCGAAAAGTGGATTTTCAACACTAACACAAGTGCGAAAAGTGGGTTTTCAACACTAACACAAGTGCGAAAAGTGGGTTTTCAACACTAACACAAGTGCGAAAATTGGTTTTTCAACACTAACACAAGTGCGAAAAGTAGTTTTTCCACACTAATACAAGTGCAAAAGTGGTTTCCTGCACCAACACAGGTGCGAAAAGTGGTTTTTCAACACTAACACAAGTGCGAAAAGTGGTTTTTCAACACTATCACAAGTGCAAAAAGTGTTTTTTCCACACTAATACAAGTGCAAAAGTGGTTTCCTGCACCAACACAAGTGCGAAAAGTGGTTTTTCAACACTAACACTAGTGCGAAAAGTGGTTTTTCAACACTAACACAAGTGCGAAAAGTGGTTTTTTCCACACTAATACAAGTGCAAAATTGGTTTCCTGCACCAACACAAGTGCGAAAAGTGGTTTTTCAACACTAACACAAGTGCGAAAAGTGGTTTTTCAACACTAACACAAGTGCGAAAAGTGGTTTTTCAACACTAACACAAGTGCGAAAAGTGGTTTTTCAACACTAACACAAGTGCGAAAAGTGGTTTTTCCACACTAATACAAGTGCAAAAGTGGTTTCCTGCACCAACACAGGTGCGAAAAGTGGTTTTTCAACACTAACACAAGTGCGAAAAGTGGTTTTTCAACACTATCACAAGTGCGAAAAGTGGTTTTTCAACACTATCACAAGTGCAAAAAGTGATTTTTCCACAGTAATACAAGTGCAAAAGTGGTTTCCTGCACCAACACAAGTGGGAAAAGTGGATTTTCAACACTAACACAAGTGCGAAAAGTGGGTTTTCAACACTAACACAAGTGCGAAAAGTGGTTTCCTTCACTAACACAAGTGCGAAAAGTGGTTTTTGAACACTAACACAAGTGCAAAAAGTGGTTTTTCAACAATAACACAGTTGCGAAAAGTGGTTTTTCCACACTAATACAAGTGCAAAAGTGGTTTCCTGCACAAACACAAGTGCGAAAAGTGGTTTTTCAACACTAACACAAGTGCGAAAAGTGGTTTCCTGCACCAACACAAGTGGGAAAAGTGGTTTCCTGCACCAACACAAGTGCGAAAAGTGGTTTTTCAACACTAACACAAGTGCGAAAAGTGGTTTTTCAACACTATCACAAGTGCAAAAAGGGTTTTTTCCACACTAATACAAGTGCAAAAGTGGTTTCCTGCACTAACACAAGTGCGAAAAGTGGTTTTTCAACACTAACACAAATGCGAAAAGTGGTTTTTCAACACTATCACAAGTGCAAAAAGTGTTTTTTCAACACTAATACAAGTGCAAAAGTGGTTTCCTGCACCAACACAAGTGCGAAAAGTGGATTTTCAACACTAACACAAGTGCGAAAAGTGGGTTTTCAACACTAACACAAGTGCGAAAAGTGGTTTCCTTCACTAACACAAGTGCGAAAAGTGGTTTTTCAACACTAACACAAGTGCGAAAAGTGGGTTTTCAACACTAACACAAGTGCGAAAAGTGGTTTTTCCACACTAATACAAGTGCAAAAGTGGTTTCCTGCACCAACACAAGTGCGAAAAGTGGTTTTTCAACACTAACACAAGTGCAAAAAGTGTTTTTTCCACACTAATACAAGTGCAAAAGTGGTTTCCTGCACCAACCCAAGTGGGAAAAGTGGATTTTCAACACTAACACAAGTGCGAAAAGTGGGTTTTCAACACTAACACAAGTGCGAAAATTGGTTTTTCAACACTAACACAAGTGCGAAAAGTGGTTTTCCCACACTAATACAAGTGCAAAAGTGGTTTCCTGCACCAACACAGGTGCGAAAAGTGGTTTTTCAACACTATCTCAAGTGCAAAAAGTGTTTTTTCCACACTAATACAAGTGCAAAAGTGGTTTCCTGCACCAACACAAGTGCGAAAAGTGGTTTTTCAACACTAACACAAGTGCGAAAAGTGGTTTTTCAACACTAACACAAGTGCGAAAAGTGGTTTTTTCCACACTAATACAAGTGCAAAATTGGTTTCCTGCACCCACACAAGTGCGAAAAGTGGTTTTTCAACACTAACACAAGTGCGAAAAGTGGTTTTTCAACACTAACACAAGTGCGAAAAGTGGTTTTTCAACACTAACACAAGTGCGAAAAGTGGTTTTTCCACACTAATACAAGTGCAAAAGTGGTTTCCTGCACCAACACAGGTGCGAAAAGTGGTTTTTCAACACTAACACAAGTGCGAAAAGTGGTTTTTCAACACTATCACAAGTGCAAAAAGTGTTTTTTCCACACTAATACAAGTTCAAAAGTGGTTTCCTGCACTAACACAAGTGCGAAAAGTGGTTTTCAACACTAACACAAGTGCGAAAAGTGGTTTTTCAACACTATCACAAGTGCAAAAAGTGATTTTTCCACAGTAATACAAGTGCAAAAGTGGTTTCCTGTACCAACACAAGTGGGAAAAGTGGATTTTCAACACTAACACAAGTGTGAAAAGTGGGTTTTCAACACTAACACAAGTGCGAAAAGTGGTTTCCTTCACTAACACAAGTGCGAAAAGTGGTTTTTGAACACTAACACAAGTGCAAAAAGTGGTTTTTCAACACTAACACAGTTGCGAAAAGTGGTTTTTCCACACTAATACAAGTGCAAAAGTGGTTTCCTGCACAAACACAAGTGCGAAAAGTGGTTTTTCAACACTAACACAAGTGCGAAAAGTGGTTTTTCAACACTATCACAAGTGCAAAAAGTGTTTTTTCCACACTAATACAAGTGCAAAGGTGGTTTCCTGCACCAACACAAGTGCAAAAAGTGGTTTTTCAACACTAACACAAGTGCAAAAAGTGGTTTTTCAACACTATCACAAGTGCAAAAAGTGTTTTTTCCACACTAATACAAGTGCAAAAGTGGTTTCCTGCACCAACACAAGTGGGAAAAGTGGATTTTCAACACTAACACAAGTGCGAAAAGTGGGTTTTCAACACTAACACAAGTGCGAAAAGTGGTTTTTCAACACTATCACAAGTGCGAAAAGTGGTTTTTCAACACTATCACAAGTGCAAAAAGTGTTTTTTCCACACTAATACAAGTGCAAAAGTGGTTTCCTGCACCAACACAAGTGCGAAAAGTGGATTTTCAACACTAACACAAGTGCGAAAAGTGGGTTTTCAACACTAACACAAGTGCGAAAAGTGGTTTCCTTCACTAACACAAGTGCGAAAAGTGGTTTTTCAACACTAACACAAGTGCGAAAAGTGGGTTTTCAACACTAACACAAGTGTGAAAAGTGGTTTTTCCACACTAATACAAGTGCAAAAGTGGTTTCCTGCACCAACACAAGTGCGAAAAGTGGATTTTCAACACTAACACAAGTGCGAAAAGTGGGTTTTCAACACTAACACAAGTGCGAAAAGTGGTTTCCTTCACTAACACAAGTGCGAAAAGTGGTTTTTCAACACTAACACAAGTGCGAAAAGTGGGTTTTCAACACTAACACAAGTGTGAAAAGTGGTTTTTCCACACTAATACAAGTGCAAAAGTGGTTTCCTGCACCAACACAAGTGCGAAAAGTGGTTTTTCAACACTAACACAAGTGCGAAAAGTCGTTTTTCAACACTATCACAAGTGCAAAAAGTGTTTTTTCCACACTAATACAAGTGCAAAAGTGGTTTCCTGCACTAACACAAGTGCGAAAAGTGGTTTTTCAACACTAACACAAGTGCGAAAAGTGGTTTTTCAACACTATCACAAGTGCAAAAAGTGTTTTTTCCACACTAATACAAGTGCAAAAGTGGTTTCCTGCACCAACACAAGTGCGAAAAGTGGATTTTCAACACTAACACAAGTGCGAAAAGTGGGTTTTCAACACTAACACAAGTGCGAAAAGTGGTTTCCTTCACTAACACAAGTGCGAAAAGTGGTTTTTCAACACTAACACAAGTGCGAAAAGTGGGTTTTCCACACTAATACAAGTGCAAAAGTGGTTTCCTGCACCAACACAAGTGCGAAAAGTGGTTTTTCAACACTAACACAAGTGCGAAAAGTGGTTTTTCAACACTATCACAAGTGCAAAAAGTGTTTTTTCCACACTAATACAAGTGCAAAAGTGGTTTCCTGCACCAACACAAGTGCGAAAAGTGGTTTTTCAACACTAACACAAGTGCGAAAAGTGGTTTTTCAACACTATCACAAGTGCAAAAAGTGTTTTTTCCACACTAATACAAGTGCAAAAGTGGTTTCCTGCACCAACCCAAGTGGGAAAAGTGGATTTTCAACACTAACACAAGTGCGAAAAGTGGTTTTTCAACACTAACACAAGTGCGAAAAGTGGTTTTCCCACACTAATACAAGTGCAAAAGTGGTTTCCTGCACCAACACAGGTGCGAAAAGTGGTTTTTCAACACTAACACAAGTGCAAAAAGTGGTTTTTCAACACTAACACAAGTGCGAAAAGTGGTTTTTCAACACTAACACAAGTGCGAAAAGTGGTTTTCCCACACTAATACAAGTGCAAAAGTGGTTTCCTGCACCAACACAGGTGCGAAAAGTGGTTTTTCAACACTAACACAAGTGCAAAAAGTGGTTTTTCAACACTATCACAAGTGCAAAAAGTGTTTTTTCCACACTAATACAAGTGCAAAAGTGGTTTCCTGCACCAACACAAGTGCGAAAAGTGGTTTTTCAACACTAACACAAGTGCGAAAAGTGGTTTTTCAACACTAACACAAGTGCGAAAAGTGGTTTTTTCCACACTAATACAAGTGCAAAAGTGGTTTCCTGCACCAACACAGGTGCGAAAAGTGGTTTTTCAACACTAACACAAGTGCGAAAAGTGGTTTTTCAACACTATCACAAGTGCGAAAAGTGGTTTTTCAACACTATCACAAGTGCAAAAAGTGATTTTTCCACAGTAATACAAGTGGAAAAGTGGTTTCCTGTACCAACACAAGTGGGAAAAGTGGATTTTCAACACTAACACAAGTGCGAAAAGTGGGTTTTCAACACTAACACAAGTGCGAAAAGTGGTTTCCTTCACTAACACAAGTGCGAAAAGTGGTTTTTGAACACTAACACAAGTGCAAAAAGTGGTTTTTCAACACTAACACAGTTGCGAAAAGTGGTTTTTCCACACTAATACAAGTGCAAAAGTGGTTTCCTGCACAAACACAAGTGCGAAAAGTGGTTTTTCAACACTAACACAAGTGCGAAAAGTGGTTTTTCAACACTATCACAAGTGCAAAAAGTGTTTTTTCCACACTAATACAAGTGCAAAAGTGGTTTCCTGCACCAACACAAGTGGGAAAAGTGGTTTCCTGCACCAACACAAGTGCGAAAAGTGGTTTTTCAACACTAACACAAGTGCGAAAAGTGGTTTTTCAACACTATCACAAGTACAAAAAGGGTTTTTTCCACACTAATACAAGTGCAAAAGTGGTTTCCTGCACTAACACAAGTGCGAAAAGTGGTTTTTCAACACTAACACAAGTGCGAAAAGTGGTTTTTCAACACTATCACAAGTGCAAAAAGTGTTTTTTCCACACTAATACAAGTGCAAAAGTGGTTTCCTGCACCAACACAAGTGCGAAAAGTGGATTTTCAACACTAACACAAGTGCGAAAAGTGGGTTTTCAACACTAACACAAGTGCGAAAAGTGGTTTCCTTCACTAACACAAGTGCGAAAAGTGGTTTTTCAACACTAACACAAGTGCGAAAAGTGGGTTTTCAACACTAACACAAGTGCGAAAAGTGGTTTTTCCACACTAATACAAGTGCAAAAGTGGTTTCCTGCACCAACACAAGTGCGAAAAGTGGTTTTTCAACACTAACACAAGTGCGAAAAGTGGTTTTTCAACACTATCACAAGTGCAAAAAGTGTTTTTTCCACACTAATACAAGTGCAAAAGTGGTTTCTTGCACCAACACAAGTGCGAAAAGTGGTTTTCCAACACTAACACAAGTGCGAAAAGTGGTTTTTCAACACTATCACAAGTGCAAAAAGTGTTTTTTCCACACTAATACAAGTGCAAAAGTGGTTTCCTGCACCAACCCAAGTGGGAAAAGTGGATTTTCAACACTAACACAAGTGCGAAAAGTGGGTTTTCAACACTAACACAAGTGCGAAAATTGGTTTTTCAACACTAACACAAGTGCGAAAAGTGGTTTTCCCACACTAATACAAGTGCAAAAGTGGTTTCCTGCACCAACACAGGTGCGAAAAGTGGTTTTTCAACACTAACACAAGTGCGAAAAGTGGTTTTTCAACACTATCACAAGTGCAAAAAGTGTTTTTTCCACACTAATACAAGTGCAAAAGTGGTTTCCTGCACCAACACAAGTGCGAAAAGTGGTTTTTCAACACTAACACAAGTGCGAAAAGTGGTTTTTCAACACTAACACAAGTGCGAAAAGTGGTTTTTTCCACACTAATACAAGTGCAAAATTGGTTTCCTGCACCAACACAAGTGCGAAAAGTGGTTTTTCAACACTAACACAAGTGCGAAAAGTGGTTTTTCAACACTAACACAAGTGCGAAAAGTGGTTTTTCAACACTAACACAAGTGCGAAAAGTGGTTTTTCCACACTAATACAAGTGCAAAAGTGGTTTCCTGCACCAACACAGGTGCGAAAAGTGGTTTTTCAACACTAACACAAGTGCGAAAAGTGGTTTTTCAACACTATCACAAGTGCAAAAAGTGTTTTTTCCACACTAATACAAGTGCAAAGGTGGTTTCCTGCACAAACACAAGTGCAAAAAGTGGTTTTTCAACACTAACACAAGTGCGAAAAGTGGTTTTTCAACACTATCACAAGTGCAAAAAGTGTTTTTTCCACACTAATACAAGTGCAAAGGTGGTTTCCTGCACAAACACAAGTGCAAAAAGTGGTTTTTCAAAACTAACACAAGTGCGAAAAGTGGTTTTTCAACACTATCACAAGTGCAAAAAGTGTTTTTTCCACACTAATACAAGTGCAAAAGTGGTTTCCTGCACCAACACAAGTGGGAAAAGTGGATTTTCAACACTAACACAAGTGCGAAAACTGGTTTTTCAACACTATCACAAGTGCAAAAGTGGTTTCCTGCACCAACACAAGTGCGAAAAGTGGTTTTTCAACACTAACACAAGTGCGAAAAGTGGTTTTTCAACACTATCACAAGTGCAAAAAGTGTTTTTTCCACACTAATACAAGTTCAAAAGTGGTTTCCTGCACTAACACAAGTGCGAAAAGTGGTTTTCAACACTAACACAAGTGCGAAAAGTGGTTTTTCAACACTATCACAAGTGCAAAAAGTGATTTTTCCACAGTAATACAAGTGCAAAAGTGGTTTCCTGTACCAACACAAGTGGGAAAAGTGGATTTTCAACACTAACACAAGTGTGAAAAGTGGGTTTTCAACACTAACACAAGTGCAAAAAAGTGGTTTCCTTCACTAACACAAGTGCGAAAAGTGGTTTTTGAACACTAACACAAGTGCAAAAAGTGGTTTTTTCAACACTAACACAGTTGCGAAAAGTGGTTTTTCCACACTAATACAAGTGCAAAAGTGGTTTCCTGCACAAACACAAGTGCGAAAAGTGGTTTTTCAACACTAACACAAGTGCGAAAAAGTGGTTTTTCAACACTATCACAAGTGCAAAAAGTGTTTTTTCCACACTAATACAAGTGCAAAGGTGGTTTCCTGCACCATCACAAGTGCAAAAAGTGGTTTTTCAACACTAACACAAGTGCAAAAAGTGGTTTTTCAACACTATCACAAGTGCAAAAAGTGTTTTTTCCACACTAATACAAGTGCAAAAGTGGTTTCCTGCACAACACAAGTGGGAAAAGTGGATTTTCAACACTAACACAAGTGCGAAAAGTGGGTTTTCAACACTAACACAAGTGCGAAAAGTGGTTTTTCAACACTATCACAAGTGCAAAAGTGGTTTCCTGCACCAACACAAGTGCGAAAAGTGGTTTTTCAACACTAACACAAGTGCGAAAAGTGGTTTTTCAACACTATCACAAGTGCAAAAAGTGTTTTTTCCACACTAATACAAGTGCAAAAGTGGTTTCCTGCACCAACACAAGTGCGAAAAGTGGATTTTCAACACTAACACAAGTGCGAAAAGTGGGTTTTCAACACTAACACAAGTGCGAAAAGTGGTTTCCTTCACTAACACAAGTGCGAAAAGTGGTTTTTCAACACTAACACAAGTGCGAAAAGTGGGTTTTCAACACTAACACAAGTGTGAAAAGTGGTTTTTCCACACTAATACAAGTGCAAAAGTGGTTTCCTGCACCAACACAAGTGCGAAAAGTGGTTTTTCAACACTAACACAAGTGCGAAAGTGGTTTTTCAACAATATCACAAGTGCAAAAAGTGTTTTTTCCACACTAATACAAGTGCAAAAGTGGTTTCCTGCACCAACACAAGTGCGAAAAGTGGTTTCCTGCACTAACACAAGTGCGAAAAGTGGTTTTTTCAACACTAACACAAGTGCGAAAAGTGGTTTTTCAACACTAACACAAGTGCAAAAAGTGTTTTTTCCACACTAATACAAGTGCAAAAGTGGTTTCCTGCACCAACACAAGTGCGAAAAGTGGATTTTCAACACTAACACAAGTGCGAAAAGTGGGTTTTCAACACTAACACAAGTGCGAAAAGTGGTTTCCTTCACTAACACAAGTGCGAAAAGTGGTTTTTCAACACTAACACAAGTGCGAAAAGTGGGTTTTCCACACTAATACAAGTGCAAAAGTGGTTTCCTGCACCAACACAAGTGCGAAAAGTGGTTTTTCAACACTAACACAAGTGCGAAAAGTGGTTTTTCAACACTATCACAGGTGCAAAAAGTGTTTTTTCCACACTAATACAAGTGCAAAAGTGGTTTCCTGCACAACACAAGTGCGAAAAGTGGTTTTTCAACACTAACACAAGTGCGAAAAGTGGTTTTTCAACACTATCACAAGTGCAAAAAGTGTTTTTTCCACACTAATACAAGTGCAAAAGTGGTTTCCTGCACCAACCCAAGTGGGAAAAGTGGATTTCAACACTAACACAAGTGCGAAAAGTGGTTTTTCAACACTAACACAAGTGCGAAAAGTGGTTTTTCCCACACTAATACAAGTGCAAAAGTGGTTTCCTGCACCAACACAGGTGCGAAAAGTGGTTTTTCAACACTAACACAAGTGCAAAAAGTGGTTTTTCACACTATCACAAGTGCAAAAAGTGTTTTTTCCACACTAATACAAGTGCAAAAGTGGTTTCCTGCACCAACACAAGTGCGAAAAGTGGTTTTTCAACACTAACACAAGTGCGAAAAGTGGTTTTTCAACACTAACACAAGTGCGAAAAGTGGTTTTTTCCACACTAATACAAGTGCAAAAGTGGTTTCCTGCACCAACACAGGTGCGAAAAGTGGTTTTTCAACACTAACACAAGTGCGAAAAGTGGTTTTTCAACACTATCACAAGTGCGAAAAGTGGTTTTTCAAGACTATCACAAGTGCAAAAAGTGATTTTTCCACAGTAATACAAGTGGAAAAGTGGTTTCCTGTACCAACACAAGTGGGAAAAGTGGATTTTCAACACTAACACAAGTGCGAAAAGTGGGTTTTCAACACTAACACAAGTGCGAAAAGTGGTTTCCTTCACTAACACAAGTGCGAAAAGTGGTTTTTGAACACTAACACAAGTGCAAAAAGTGGTTTTTCAACACTAACACAGTTGCGAAAAGTGGTTTTTCCACACTAATACAAGTGCAAAAGTGGTTTCCTGCACAAACACAAGTGCGAAAAGTGGTTTTTCAACACTAACACAAGTGCGAAAAGTGGTTTTTCAACACTATCACAAGTGCAAAAAGTGTTTTTTCCACACTAATACAAGTGCAAAAGTGGTTTCCTGCACCAACACAAGTGGGAAAAGTGGTTTCCTGCACCAACACAAGTGCGAAAAGTGGTTTTTCAACACTAACACAAGTGCGAAAAGTGGTTTTTCAACACTATCACAAGTACAAAAAGGGTTTTTTCCACACTAATACAAGTGCAAAAGTGGTTTCCTGCACTAACACAAGTGCGAAAAGTGGTTTTTCAACACTAACACAAGTGCGAAAGTGGTTTTTCAACACTATCACAAGTGCAAAAAGTGTTTTTTCCACACTAATACAAGTGCAAAAGTGGTTTCCTGCACCAACACAAGTGCGAAAAGTGGATTTTCAACACTAACACAAGTGCGAAAAGTGGGTTTTCAACACTAACACAAGTGCGAAAAGTGGTTTCCTTCACTAACACAAGTGCGAAAAGTGGTTTTTCAACACTAACACAAGTGCGATAAGTGGGTTTTCAACACTAACACAAGTGCGAAAAGTGGTTTTTCCACACTAATACAAGTGCAAAAGTGGTTTCCTGCACCAACACAAGTGCGAAAAAGTGGTTTTTCAACACTAACACAAGTGCGAAAAGTGGTTTTTCAACACTATCACAAGTGCAAAAAGTGTTTTTTCCACACTAATACAAGTGCAAAAGTGGTTTCTTGCACCAACACAAGTGCGAAAAGTGGTTTTCAACACTAACACAAGTGCGAAAAGTGGTTTTTCAACACTATCACAAGTGCAAAAAGTGTTTTTTCCACACTAATACAAGTGCAAAAGTGGTTTCCTGCACCAACCCAAGTGGGAAAAGTGGATTTTCAACACTAACACAAGTGCGAAAAGTGGGTTTTCAACACTAACACAAGTGCGAAAATTGGTTTTTCAACACTAACACAAGTGCGAAAAGTGGTTTTCCACACTAATACAAGTGCAAAAGTGGTTTCCTGCACCAACACAGGTGCGAAAAGTGGTTTTTCAACACTAACACAAGTGCGAAAAGTGGTTTTTCAACACTATCACAAGTGCAAAAAGTGTTTTTTCCACACTAATACAAGTGCAAAAGTGGTTTCCTGCACCAACACAAGTGCGAAAAGTGGTTTTTCAACACTAACACAAGTGCGAAAAGTGGTTTTTCAACACTAACACATGTGCGAAAAGTGGTTTTTTCCACACTAATACAAGTGCAAAATTGGTTTCCTGCACCAACACAAGTGCGAAAAGTGGTTTTTCAACACTAACACAAGTGCGAAAAGTGGTTTTTCAACACTAACACAAGTGCGAAAAGTGGTTTTTCAACACTAACACAAGTGCGAAAAGTGGTTTTTCCACACTAATACAAGTGCAAAAGTGGTTTCCTGCACCAACACAGGTGCGAAAAGTGGTTTTTCAACACTAACACAAGTGCGAAAAGTGGTTTTTCAACACTATCACAAGTGCAAAAAGTGTTTTTTTCCACACTAATACAAGTGCAAAGGTGGTTTCCTGCACAAACACAAGTGCAAAAAGTGGTTTTTCAACACTAACACAAGTGCGAAAAGTGGTTTTTCAACACTAACACAAGTGCAAAAAGTGTTTTTTCCACACTAATACAAGTGCAAAGGTGGTTTCCTGCACAAACACAAGTGCAAAAAGTGGTTTTTCAAAACTAACACAAGTGCGAAAAGTGGTTTTTCAACACTATCACAAGTGCAAAAAGTGTTTTTTCCACACTAATACAAGTGCAAAAGTGGTTTCCTGCACCAACACAAGTGGGAAAAGTGGATTTTCAACACTAACACAAGTGCGAAAACTGGTTTTTTCAACACTATCACAAGTGCAAAAGTGGTTTCCTGCACCAACACAAGTGCGAAAAGTGGTTTTTCAACACTAACACAAGTGCGAAAAGTGGTTTTTTCAACACTATCACAAGTGCAAAAAGTGTTTTTTCCACACTAATACAAGTTCAAAGTGGTTTCCTGCACTAACACAAGTGCGAAAAGTGGTTTTCAACACTAACACAAGTGCGAAAAGTGGTTTTTCAACACTATCACAAGTGCAAAAAGTGATTTTTCCAACAGTAATACAAGTGCAAAAGTGGTTTCCTGTACCAACACAAGTGGGAAAAGTGGATTTTCAACACTAACACAAGTGTGAAAAGTGGGTTTTCAACACTAACACAAGTGCGAAAAGTGGTTTCCTTCACTAACACAAGTGCGAAAAGTGGTTTTTCAACACTAACACAAGTGCGAAAAGTGGGTTTTTCAACACTATCACAAGTGCGAAAAGTGGTTTTTCAACACTATCACAAGTGCAAAAAGTGATTTTTCCACAGTAATACAAGTGGAAAAGTGGTTTCCTGTACCAACACAAGTGGGAAAAGTGGATTTTCAACACTAACACAAGTGCGAAAAGTGGGTTTTCAACACTAACACAAGTGCGAAAAGTGGTTTCCTTCACTAACACAAGTGCGAAAAGTGGTTTTTGAACACTAACACAAGTGCAAAAAGTGGTTTTTCAACACTAACACAGTTGCGAAAAGTGGTTTTTCCACACTAATACAAGTGCAAAAGTGGTTTCCTGCACAAACACAAGTGCGAAAAGTGGTTTTTCAACACTAACACAAGTGCGAAAAGTGGTTTTTCAACACTATCACAAGTGCAAAAAGTGTTTTTTCCACACTAATACAAGTGCAAAAGTGGTTTCCTGCACCAACACAAGTGGGAAAAGTGGTTTCCTGCACCAACACAAGTGCGAAAAGTGGTTTTTCAACACTAACACAAGTGCGAAAAGTGGTTTTTCAACACTATCACAAGTACAAAAATGGTTTTTTCCACACTAATACAAGTGCAAAAGTGGTTTCCTGCACTAACACAAGTGCGAAAAGTGGTTTTTCAACACTAACACAAGTGCGAAAAGTGGTTTTTCAACACTATCACAAGTGCAAAAAGTGTTTTTTCCACACTAATACAAGTGCAAAAGTGGTTTCCTGCACCAACACAAGTGCGAAAAGTGGATTTTCAACACTAACACAAGTGCGAAAAGTGGGTTTTCAACACTAACACAAGTGCGAAAAGTGGTTTCCTTCACTAACACAAGTGCGAAAAGTGGTTTTTCAACACTAACACAAGTGCGATAAGTGGGTTTTCAACACTAACACAAGTGCGAAAAGTGGTTTTTCCACACTAATACAAGTGCAAAAGTGGTTTCCTGCACCAACACAAGTGCGAAAAGTGGTTTTTCAACACTAACACAAGTGCGAAAAGTGGTTTTTCAACACTATCACAAGTGCAAAAAGTGTTTTTTCCACACTAATACAAGTGCAAAAGTGGTTTCTTGCACCAACACAAGTGCGAAAAGTGGTTTTCCAACACTAACACAAGTGCGAAAAGTGGTTTTTCAACACTATCACAAGTGCAAAAAGTGTTTTTTCCACACTAATACAAGTGCAAAAGTGGTTTCCTGCACCAACCCAAGTGGGAAAAGTGGATTTTCAACACTAACACAAGTGCGAAAAGTGGGTTTTCAACACTAACACAAGTGCGAAAATTGGTTTTTCAACACTAACACAAGTGCGAAAAGTGGTTTTCCCACACTAATACAAGTGCAAAAGTGGTTTCCTGCACCAACACAGGTGCGAAAAGTGGTTTTTCAACACTAACACAAGTGCGAAAAGTGGTTTTTCAACACTATCACAAGTGCAAAAAGTGTTTTTTCCACACTAATACAAGTGCAAAAGTGGTTTCCTGCACCAACACAAGTGCGAAAAGTGGTTTTTCAACACTAACACAAGTGCGAAAAGTGGTTTTTCAACACTAACACAATGTGCGAAAAGTGGTTTTTTCCACACTAATACAAGTGCAAAATTGGTTTCCTGCACCAACACAAGTGCGAAAAGTGGTTTTTTCAACACTAACACAAGTGCGAAAAGTGGTTTTTCAACACTAACACAAGTGCGAAAAGTGGTTTTTCACACTAACACAAGTGCGAAAAGTGGTTTTTCCACACTAATACAAGTGCAAAAGTGGTTTCCTGCACCAACACAGGTGCGAAAAGTGGTTTTTCAACACTAACACAAGTGCGAAAAGTGGTTTTTCAACACTATCACAAGTGCAAAAAGTGTTTTTTCCACACTAATACAAGTGCAAAGGTGGTTTCCTGCACAAACACAAGTGCAAAAAGTGGTTTTTCAACACTAACACAAGTGCGAAAAGTGGTTTTTCAACACTAACACAAGTGCAAAAAGTGTTTTTTCCACACTAATACAAGTGCAAAGGTGGTTTCCTGCACAAACACAAGTGCAAAAAGTGGTTTTTCAAAACTAACACAAGTGCGAAAAGTGGTTTTTCAACACTATCACAAGTGCAAAAAGTGTTTTTTTCCACACTAATACAAGTGCAAAAGTGGTTTCCTGCACCAACACAAGTGGGAAAAGTGGATTTTCAACACTAACACAAGTGCGAAAACTGGTTTTTCAACACTATCACAAGTGCAAAAGTGGTTTCCTGCACCAACACAAGTGCGAAAAGTGGTTTTTCAACACTAACACAAGTGCGAAAAGTGGTTTTTCAACACTATCACAAGTGCAAAAAGTGTTTTTTCCACACTAATACAAGTTCAAAAGTGGTTTCCTGCACTAACACAAGTGCGAAAAGTGGTTTTCAACACTAACACAAGTGCGAAAAGTGGTTTTTCAACACTATCACAAGTGCAAAAAGTGATTTTTCCACAGTAATACAAGTGCAAAAGTGGTTTCCTGTACAACACAAGTGGGAAAAGTGGATTTTCAACACTAACACAAGTGTGAAAAGTGGGTTTTCAACACTAACACAAGTGCGAAAAGTGGTTTCCTTCACTAACACAAGTGCGAAAAGTGGTTTTTCAACACTAACACAAGTGCGAAAAGTGGGTTTTCAACACTAACACAAGTGTGAAAAGTGGTTTTTCCACACTAATACAAGTGCAAAAGTGGTTTCCTGCACCAACACAAGTGTGAAAAGTGGTTTTTCAACACTAACACAAGTGCGAAAAGTGTTTTTCAACACTATCACAAGTGCAAAAAGTGTTTTTTCCACACTAATACAAGTGCAAAAGTGGTTTCCTGCACTAACACAAGTGCGAAAAGTGGTTTTTCAACACTAACACAAGTGCGAAAAGTGGTTTTTCAACACTATCACAAGTGCAAAAAGTGTTTTTTCCACACTAATACAAGTGCAAAAGTGGTTTCCTGCACCAACACAAGTGCGAAAAGTGGATTTTCAACACTAACACAAGTGCGAAAAGTGGGTTTTCAACACTAACACAAGTGCGAAAAGTGGTTTCCTTCACTAACACAAGTGCGAAAAGTGGTTTTTCACACTAATACAAGTGCAAAAGTGGTTTCCTGCACCAACACAAGTGGGAAAAGTGGTTTCCTGCACCAACACAAGTGCGAAAAGTGGTTTTTCAACACTAACACAAGTGCGAAAAGTGGTTTTTCAACACTATCACAAGTGCAAAAAGGGTTTTTTCCACACTAATACAAGTGCAAAAGTGGTTTCCTGCACTAACACAAGTGCGAAAAGTGGTTTTTCAACACTAACACAAATGCGAAAAGTGGTTTTTCAACACTATCACAAGTGCAAAAAGTGTTTTTTCAACACTAATACAAGTGCAAAAGTGGTTTCCTGCACCAACACAAGTGCGAAAAGTGGATTTTCAACACTAACACAAGTGCGAAAAGTGGGTTTTCAACACTAACACAAGTGCGAAAAGTGGTTTCCTTCACTAACACAAGTGCGAAAAGTGGTTTTTCAACACTAACACAAGTGCGAAAAGTGGGTTTTCAACACTAACACAAGTGCGAAAAGTGGTTTTTCCACACTAATACAAGTGCAAAAGTGGTTTCCTGCACCAACACAAGTGGGAAAAGTGGATTTTCAACACTAACACAAGTGCGAAAAGTGGGTTTTCAACACTAACACAAGTGCGAAAATTGGTTTTTCAACACTAACACAAGTGCGAAAAGTGGTTTTCCCACACTAATACAAGTGCAAAAGTGGTTTCCTGCACCAACACAGGTGCGAAAAGTGGTTTTTCAACACTAACACAAGTGCGAAAAGTGGTTTTTCAACACTATCACAAGTGCAAAAAGTGTTTTTTCCACACTAATACAAGTGCAAAAGTGGTTTCCTGCACCAACACAAGTGCGAAAAGTGGTTTTTCAACACTAACACAAGTGCGAAAAGTGGTTTTTCAACACTAACACATGTGCGAAAAGTGGTTTTTTCCACACTAATACAAGTGCAAAATTGGTTTCCTGCACCAACACAAGTGCGAAAAGTGGTTTTTCAACACTAACACAAGTGCGAAAAGTGGTTTTTCAACACTAACACAAGTGCGAAAAGTGGTTTTTCAACACTAACACAAGTGCGAAAAGTGGTTTTTCCACACTAATACAAGTGCAAAAGTGGTTTCCTGCACCAACACAGGTGCGAAAAGTGGTTTTTCAACACTAACACAAGTGCGAAAAGTGGTTTTTCAACACTATCACAAGTGCAAAAAGTGTTTTTTTCCACACTAATACAAGTGCAAAGGTGGTTTCCTGCACAAACACAAGTGCAAAAAGTGGTTTTTCAACACTAACACAAGTGCGAAAAGTGGTTTTTCAACACTAACACAAGTGCAAAAAGTGTTTTTTCCACACTAATACAAGTGCAAAGGTGGTTTCCTGCACAAACACAAGTGCAAAAAGTGGTTTTTCAAAACTAACACAAGTGCGAAAAGTGGTTTTTCAACACTATCACAAGTGCAAAAAGTGTTTTTTCCACACTAATACAAGTGCAAAAGTGGTTTCCTGCACCAACACAAGTGGGAAAAGTGGATTTTCAACACTAACACAAGTGCGAAAACTGGTTTTTCAACACTATCACAAGTGCAAAAGTGGTTTCCTGCACCAACACAAGTGCGAAAAGTGGTTTTTCAACACTAACACAAGTGCGAAAAGTGGTTTTTCAACACTATCACAAGTGCAAAAAGTGTTTTTTCCACACTAATACAAGTTCAAAAGTGGTTTCCTGCACTAACACAAGTGCGAAAAGTGGTTTTCAACACTAACACAAGTGCGAAAAGTGGTTTTTCAACACTATCACAAGTGCAAAAAGTGATTTTTCCACAGTAATACAAGTGCAAAAGTGGTTTCCTGTACCAACACAAGTGGGAAAAGTGGATTTTCAACACTAACACAAGTGTGAAAAGTGGGTTTTCAACACTAACACAAGTGCGAAAAGTGGTTTCCTTCACTAACACAAGTGCGAAAAGTGGTTTTTCAACACTAACACAAGTGCGAAAAGTGGGTTTTCAACACTAACACAAGTGTGAAAAGTGGTTTTTCCACACTAATACAAGTGCAAAAGTGGTTTCCTGCACCAACACAAGTGTGAAAAGTGGTTTTTCAACACTAACACAAGTGCGAAAAGTGGTTTTTCAACACTATCACAAGTGCAAAAAGTGTTTTTTCCACACTAATACAAGTGCAAAAGTGGTTTCCTGCACTAACACAAGTGCGAAAAGTGGTTTTTCAACACTAACACAAGTGCGAAAAGTGGTTTTTCAACACTATCACAAGTGCAAAAAGTGTTTTTTCCACACTAATACAAGTGCAAAAGTGGTTTCCTGCACCAACACAAGTGCGAAAAGTGGATTTTCAACACTAACACAAGTGCGAAAAGTGGGTTTTCAACACTAACACAAGTGCGAAAAGTGGTTTCCTTCACTAACACAAGTGCGAAAAGTGGTTTTTCAACACTAATACAAGTGCAAAAGTGGTTTCCTGCACCAACACAAGTGGGAAAAGTGGTTTCCTGCACCAACACAAGTGCGAAAAGTGGTTTTTCAACACTAACACAAGTGCGAAAAGTGGTTTTTCAACACTATCACAAGTGCAAAAAGGGTTTTTTCCACACTAATACAAGTGCAAAAGTGGTTTCCTGCACTAACACAAGTGCGAAAAGTGGTTTTTCAACACTAACACAAATGCGAAAAGTGGTTTTTCAACACTATCACAAGTGCAAAAAGTGTTTTTTCAACACTAATACAAGTGCAAAAGTGGTTTCCTGCACCAACACAAGTGCGAAAAGTGGATTTTCAACACTAACACAAGTGCGAAAAGTGGGTTTTCAACACTAACACAAGTGCGAAAAGTGGTTTCCTTCACTAACACAAGTGCGAAAAGTGGTTTTTCAACACTAACACAAGTGCGAAAAGTGGGTTTTCAACACTAACACAAGTGCGAAAAGTGGTTTTTCCACACTAATACAAGTGCAAAAGTGGTTTCCTGCACCAACACAAGTGCGAAAAGTGGTTTTTCAACACTAACACAAGTGCAAAAAGTGTTTTTTCCACACTAATACAAGTGCAAAAGTGGTTTCCTGCACCAACCCAAGTGGGAAAAGTGGATTTTCAACACTAACACAAGTGCGAAAAGTGGGTTTTCAACACTAACACAAGTGCGAAAATTGGTTTTTCAACACTAACACAAGTGCGAAAAGTGGTTTTCCCACACTAATACAAGTGCAAAAGTGGTTTCCTGCACCAACACAGGTGCGAAAAGTGGTTTTTCAACACTATCTCAAGTGCAAAAAGTGTTTTTTCCACACTAATACAAGTGCAAAAGTGGTTTCCTGCACCAACACAAGTGCGAAAAGTGGTTTTTCAACACTAACACAAGTGCGAAAAGTGGTTTTTCAACACTAACACAAGTGCAAAAAGTGTTTTTTCCACACTAATACAAGTGCAAAAGTGGTTTCTTGCACCAACACAAGTGCGAAAAGTGGTTTTCCAACACTAACACAAGTGCGAAAAGTGGTTTTTCAACACTATCACAAGTGCAAAAAGTGTTTTTTCCACACTAATACAAGTGCAAAAGTGGTTTCCTGCACCAACCCAAGTGGGAAAAGTGGATTTTCAACACTAACACAAGTGCGAAAAGTGGGTTTTCAACACTAACACAAGTGCGAAAATTGGTTTTTCAACACTAACACAAGTGCGAAAAGTGGTTTTTCAACACTATCACAAGTGCGAAAAGTGGTTTTTCAACACTATCACAAGTGCAAAAAGTGATTTTTCCACAGTAATACAAGTGGAAAAGTGGTTTCCTGTACCAACACAAGTGGGAAAAGTGGATTTTCAACACTAACACAAGTGCGAAAAGTGGGTTTTCAACACTAACACAAGTGCGAAAAGTGGTTTCCTTCACTAACACAAGTGCGAAAAGTGGTTTTTGAACACTAACACAAGTGCAAAAAGTGGTTTTTCAACACTAACACAGTTGCGAAAAGTGGTTTTTCCACACTAATACAAGTGCAAAAGTGGTTTCCTGCACAAACACAAGTGCGAAAAGTGGTTTTTCAACACTAACACAAGTGCGAAAAGTGGTTTTTCAACACTATCACAAGTGCAAAAAGTGTTTTTTCCACACTAATACAAGTGCAAAAGTGGTTTCCTGCACCAACACAAGTGGGAAAAGTGGTTTCCTGCACCAACACAAGTGCGAAAAGTGGTTTTTCAACACTAACACAAGTGCGAAAAGTGGTTTTTCAACACTATCACAAGTACAAAAAGGGTTTTTTCCACACTAATACAAGTGCAAAAGTGGTTTCCTGCACTAACACAAGTGCGAAAAGTGGTTTTTCAACACTAACACAAGTGCGAAAAGTGGTTTTTCAACACTATCACAAGTGCAAAAAGTGTTTTTTCCACACTAATACAAGTGCAAAAGTGGTTTCCTGCACCAACACAAGTGCGAAAAGTGGATTTTCAACACTAACACAAGTGCGAAAAGTGGGTTTTCAACACTAACACAAGTGCGAAAAGTGGTTTCCTTCACTAACACAAGTGCGAAAAGTGGTTTTTCAACACTAACACAAGTGCGAAAAGTGGGTTTTCAACACTAACACAAGTGCGAAAAGTGGTTTTTCCACACTAATACAAGTGCAAAAGTGGTTTCCTGCACCAACACAAGTGCGAAAAGTGGTTTTTCAACACTAACACAAGTGCGAAAAGTGGTTTTTCAACACTATCACAAGTGCAAAAAGTGTTTTTTCCACACTAATACAAGTGCAAAAGTGGTTTCTTGCACCAACACAAGTGCGAAAAGTGGTTTTCCAACACTAACACAAGTGCGAAAAGTGGTTTTTCAACACTATCACAAGTGCAAAAAGTGTTTTTTCCACACTAATACAAGTGCAAAAGTGGTTTCCTGCACCAACCCAAGTGGGAAAAGTGGATTTTCAACACTAACACAAGTGCGAAAAGTGGGTTTTCAACACTAACACAAGTGCGAAAATTGGTTTTTCAACACTAACACAAGTGCGAAAAGTGGTTTTCCCACACTAATACAAGTGCAAAAGTGGTTTCCTGCACCAACACAGGTGCGAAAAGTGGTTTTTCAACACTAACACAAGTGCGAAAAGTGGTTTTTCAACACTATCACAAGTGCAAAAAGTGTTTTTTCCACACTAATACAAGTGCAAAAGTGGTTTCCTGCACCAACACAAGTGCGAAAAGTGGTTTTTCAACACTAACACAAGTGCGAAAAGTGGTTTTTCAACACTAACACATGTGCGAAAAGTGGTTTTTTCCACACTAATACAAGTGCAAAATTGGTTTCCTGCACCAACACAAGTGCGAAAAGTGGTTTTTCAACACTAACACAAGTGCGAAAAGTGGTTTTTCAACACTAACACAAGTGCGAAAAGTGGTTTTTCAACACTAACACAAGTGCGAAAAGTGGTTTTTCCACACTAATACAAGTGCAAAAGTGGTTTCCTGCACCAACACAGGTGCGAAAAGTGGTTTTTCAACACTAACACAAGTGCGAAAAGTGGTTTTTCAACACTATCACAAGTGCAAAAAGTGTTTTTTCCACACTAATACAAGTGCAAAGGTGGTTTCCTGCACAAACACAAGTGCAAAAAGTGGTTTTTCAACACTAACACAAGTGCGAAAAGTGGTTTTTCAACACTATCACAAGTGCAAAAAGTGTTTTTTCCACACTAATACAAGTGCAAAGGTGGTTTCCTGCACAAACACAAGTGCAAAAAGTGGTTTTTCAAAACTAACACAAGTGCGAAAAGTGGTTTTTCAACACTATCACAAGTGCAAAAAGTGTTTTTTCCACACTAATACAAGTGCAAAAGTGGTTTCCTGCACCAACACAAGTGGGAAAAGTGGATTTTCAACACTAACACAAGTGCGAAAACTGGTTTTTCAACACTATCACAAGTGCAAAAGTGGTTTCCTGCACCAACACAAGTGCGAAAAGTGGTTTTTCAACACTAACACAAGTGCGAAAAGTGGTTTTTCAACACTATCACAAGTGCAAAAAGTGTTTTTTCCACACTAATACAAGTTCAAAAGTGGTTTCCTGCACTAACACAAGTGCGAAAAGTGGTTTTCAACACTAACACAAGTGCGAAAAGTGGTTTTTCAACACTATCACAAGTGCAAAAAGTGATTTTTCCACAGTAATACAAGTGCAAAAGTGGTTTCCTGTACCAACACAAGTGGGAAAAGTGGATTTTCAACACTAACACAAGTGTGAAAAGTGGGTTTTCAACACTAACACAAGTGCGAAAAGTGGTTTCCTTCACTAACACAAGTGCGAAAAGTGGTTTTTCAACACTAACACAAGTGCGAAAAGTGGGTTTTCAACACTAACACAAGTGTGAAAAGTGGTTTTTCCACACTAATACAAGTGCAAAAGTGGTTTCCTGCACCAACACAAGTGCGAAAAGTGGTTTTTCAACACTAACACAAGTGCGAAAAGTGGTTTTTCAACACTATCACAAGTGCAAAAAGTGTTTTTTACACACTAATACAAGTGCAAAAGTGGTTTCCTGCACTAACACAAGTGCGAAAAGTGGTTTTTCAACACTAACACAAGTGCGAAAAGTGGTTTTTCAACACTATCACAAGTGCAAAAAGTGTTTTTTCCACACTAATACAAGTGCAAAAGTGGTTTCCTGCACCAACACAAGTGCGAAAAGTGGATTTTCAACACTAACACAAGTGCGAAAAGTGGGTTTTCAACACTAACACAAGTGCGAAAAGTGGTTTCCTTCACTAACACAAGTGCGAAAAGTGGTTTTTCAACACTAATACAAGTGCAAAAGTGGTTTCCTGCACCAACACAAGTGGGAAAAGTGGTTTCCTGCACCAACACAAGTGCGAAAAGTGGTTTTTCAACACTAACACAAGTGCGAAAAGTGGTTTTTCAACACTATCACAAGTGCAAAAAGGGTTTTTTCCACACTAATACAAGTGCAAAAGTGGTTTCCTGCACTAACACAAGTGCGAAAAGTGGTTTTTCAACACTAACACAAATGCGAAAAGTGGTTTTTCAACACTATCACAAGTGCAAAAAGTGTTTTTTCAACACTAATACAAGTGCAAAAGTGGTTTCCTGCACCAACACAAGTGCGAAAAGTGGATTTTCAACACTAACACAAGTGCGAAAAGTGGGTTTTCAACACTAACACAAGTGCGAAAAGTGGTTTCCTTCACTAACACAAGTGCGAAAAGTGGTTTTTCAACACTAACACAAGTGCGAAAAGTGGGTTTTCAACACTAACACAAGTGCGAAAAGTGGTTTTTCCACACTAATACAAGTGCAAAAGTGGTTTCCTGCACCAACACAAGTGCGAAAAGTGGTTTTTCAACACTAACACAAGTGCAAAAAGTGTTTTTTCCACACTAATACAAGTGCAAAAGTGGTTTCCTGCACCAACCCAAGTGGGAAAAGTGGATTTTCAACACTAACACAAGTGCGAAAAGTGGGTTTTCAACACTAACACAAGTGCGAAAATTGGTTTTTCAACACTAACACAAGTGCGAAAAGTGGTTTTCCCACACTAATACAAGTGCAAAAGTGGTTTCCTGCACCAACACAGGTGCG